>NW_025900677.1:0-143797 GCF_022539505.1 Lolium rigidum | reverse complement strand
ATCATGGAGGAGAGTACACATCTGGAATTCTAGATGATTTCTGTAAGAAACATGGAATTGTGCATCAGTACACTATGCCTTATACTCCACAACAGAATGGAGTAGCAGAAAGGAGGAATAGGACACTATTAGATATGGTAAGGTCAATGATGGCTTTCTCTGACCTCCCGTTGTCTTTTTGGGGTGAAGCATTGCACACTCGTTGTGTATCTATTAAATAATTCACCATCAAAAGCTGTAAAAGCCACTCCCTATGAACTTTGGAAGGAGGAAGCCGTCTCTACGCAACTTAGCTGTTTGGGGTTGCAATGTTCAGATTAGAACACCAAGCCAGCTGCGCACTAAACTTCAACCCAAAAGCACTCCTGGTATTTTCATTGGGTATTCTCAGGGATCTAATGGCTACAGATTTTATGATCCAGAAAAGAAGAAGTTAATAGAAAGTAGAGATGCATTGTTCTTGGATCAGGACACACCCCGCCGTGCTAAGCGTGCAAGGGTGGAACTATTAGCTGCGCCTATTGAATCTGATGTGCAAATGAATGGCAGCCGCCCCTCTGATCAAGAAACTAGAAATAACAATGATACAACTGACACTCCTTCAACTAGTATGCCTAGGAGAAGTGGGAGGAATTCTCACATGCCTTCTTACTTAGATGATTATTTTGTTTTCTTGGGGGAGGTGTACTCTAAAACTTTAGAGGAAGAACCAAAATCGTATAAGGAAGCAATGGAAAGTCCGGAATCCAATCTATGGATGGAAGCCATGTATGAGGAGTTAAATTCTATGAATAAGAATAAGGTTTGGGAATTGGTTACTTTACCAAATGGAAGAAAGCCTATTGGATCTAAATGGATTTTTAAAAGAAAGTTAAATGCATTGGGGAAGGTGGAAAAATATAAAGCAAGGTTGGTTGCTAAAGGATATACACAGAGGGAAGGAGTGGACTTTGTGGAAACTTTCTCTCCTGTTGCTAAATTTACTTCTATCCGTATATTGAGTGCATTAACTGCATATTTTGATTTGGAGCTTCATCAGATGGATGTTAAGACAGCATTTCTCAATGGTATTCTAGAAGAAGAAATATACATGAACCAGCCAGATGGTTTTATAGAAAAAGGAAATATAGGAAAGGTCTGCAAATTAAATAGATCTATTTATGGGCTTAAACAAGCCTCGCGTCAGTGGTATATATTATTTGATAATGCAATCACGTCATATGGATTTTCAATGACGGAAGGTGATCATTGCATATATATGAAAATGGTGGGAGGGAAATTTGTATTGCTTTCGCTGTATGTAGATGATATTTTAAATGCATCTAATGATAAGGCAAGATCTGATGGAAGTCAAGTCTTGGTTATCTTCAAAGTTTGCCAAGAAGGATATGGGGGAAGCATCCTACGTCTTAGGGGTGGAAATACATAGAAATCGGAACAAAAGAATTTTGGGACTGTCTCAAAAGGCATACCTGAAAACTGTACTAAAACGATTTGCTATGGAAAAGTGCAATCCCTTAACTGTACCTATATCTAAAGCAATTAAACTCAGTGAGGACATGTGTCCTAAATCACTTGAGGAAACAGAGAAAATGAGCAATATTCCATATGCTTCTGCATTATGGTCTTTGATGTATGCAATGTTGTTTACTCGCCCTGATTTGTGTCATGCTGTTGGAGTTCTTAGTAGATACCAGAAAAATCCTGGGGAAGAACATTGGAAACAAGTTAGAAATTGTCTTCGTTATGTCAAAGGCACATTGGATTATTATTTATGTTTCAATGGTCACAATCTCCAGCTGCAGGGTTATACCGATGCGGATTGGCAAGGGGATCCCGATGAACGCAAGTCAATGTCTCGGTTATATTTATACATTGGCAGGAGGTGCAATTTCCTGGTGTAGTAAGAAACAAAATTCGGTTGCTGTTTCATCTATGGAAGCCGAATACATTGCAGCTTCGGAAGCGGTGAAGGAGGCTGTATGGTTGAAGGAGTTTCTGGCGTCTCTCAACATTGTGGAAAGTGCATCAAACCCTGTTACGAGTATATTGTGATAATCAAGCTGCGATCAAGGTCTCAAAGGATCCAAAGTTTCATAGCAGAAGTAAACATATAGAAGGAAGATACCATTACATTAGAGACGTAATAAATAGGTTAAAGACAGTTCGTTTAGTATTTTTACCCGGAGTTGACATGCTTGCAGATCCACCGACTAAGCCTCTTAGTCGGGAATTATTTTGTAAACATGTTTTCAATATGAGTCTCCGATTCTTGGATTGAATGTTTCAGCCAAGTGGGAGATGTAGGAATTATATTCAAGTGTGGCTTGCAACATTTAATCTTTTATCATTATTCATACTTCTTTATGGAATTTGGAATACGGAAGTTATGCTCATTTTTTCTTGATGGAATTTGATCAAGGAAGCCGTTACGGGTGTACTGGAAATAACAGTTTGTTGTTTAATACTTACTGGAATTATTATTTGCCCGGGCACAGTACAGAGCGGAAAACCAGGTTGTCTACAGGATTGGCTCGGTGGATTGTTGAAAGCCTGCGTGTTTGAATTGGAATTTAAATCAGACACGGCACATGACTCACACATCTGTGTTATTAGGGACACATCGTATTAGACTCAAACTCTGATTACTAATGATCGTGGTTGGTTATGATAATCAGGAGTCTTGTTTAAACAGATAATCTATCTCTGGAATCTCGATTAACAATCGGAATTAGCAGTGTATATAATGGTCCCTACCCTCTAGCCTCAATTGCTATTGTGAGCGGCACCACGGATGAGAGCGGAGGAATTAGAGGGTAGACCGGTATTTTCTTACAGAGAGCACGGGGGAGCAGGAGAGGATAGGGACGAGAGGAAGGGGCGTTGGCGTCCTTATCCTCGTGCAAGGGTGGTCGATGGCGGCGCGCATCCCCACCGGGATCGACGGCCGGGGTAGCTACAGGCAGCAGCCTCGCTCGGGTCGTAGGTAGAAGACAAGGGGAGTTTTTCACGTAACCCCCTAGGTCTTGATGATTTCCCGGGAAGAATTAAAAGAGGGCTAAAAACAATACTATTTGATATTTTGAACCCTTGGAAGATTCACAAGTAAACTTCAACCTTAGGGAAAATATTTAGTGGCCGTTCTAAGTATATTTGAGAGTCCACATATTTTTGTTTTGAGGTTTTCAAAACTTTGAAATATTTTAAGAGAATTTCCAAGTAGAGGAAGAATTTGGAATATAGGGTTTCCATATTAAGATGCAAATTTTTCTTAATGCACTTTAGATGATGCTCATGATGCACAAACAATTCCTAACTAGGGTTTGCTAAAACAGGGATGTTACAGCGAGGCCCTTGCCGGAAGCGGCCTCTGGACACGGTGGACCCGGATCCTTATATTCATTGGATCGACCTCAAGATGGGCCGCACCCACACCTCGCGCCCCGGTAACTTCTCATCCGAAGCTCCCGGTTCTGATGATGATGTCACTATCCTTGAGGTAGTTTTTCTCTTCCGGCTTCTCATGCTTTATTGTTATTTCCGTTCTATAGATGCTCCCTCAGCTGGCACCCAACCACAGCTTCGTGAGAATGCGGCTCCTCTGCAGGCCGAGGTTGGCCGCGAGTTCTCGGAGAAGCTCACCTCCCGTGGCAGGAAGAACAAGGCTCCGGCACCGGATGCCGGTTCAAGCCAAGCCCTCCCGCCAAACGCTCCCGGACGGAAGTTGTTGGAGGGAAGGAAGTAGGCAAGAGGCGCTACAAAGGGAAGCAGATGCCGGTCGCTTCCGGGTAGGTTTTGTTTCTCTGTTTGCTCTGTTTTACAAACTTTTTCTTCCGGTTGCTCTTTCTGATCTTTTCTCTTTTTCTTGTTCAGCCCTGCGCTCAAGCTCTCCAAGAGCGCCGGCGGTACGAGGCCCGAGAGCTCCGAGGGAACCGCAAGGACCTCATCTCCTCCTCACTCAAGCCCGGTACCATCCGGTACCGGCAACCCTCTCCGCCTCCTCTCGGGAGGCACTCCAAGTGCGGGCGCGCGGCCCCTACACCTCCGGATCACCGCGCGGAGGAGGACCTCGTCTCCCTCCGGAAACACAAGACACCGGCGCGAGCAACACCGGCGCCGATTCTCGAAGCTGCCGGGAGGGCGGAACCTCGAGGTTCCTCCCGTCCCGAAAAGAAAGAAGAAGAAGACCACAGATTCTTCCCCCTCCAAGTCCGTGCCGGATCCTTCCGCGCCGGCAAGCTCAACTCCGGGCCGGGACGCACTCGACGCCCGCTCGCCGCCCAAGACTACGCCCGCGCCTCCACCAGAAGCTCCCACCATCGAGCTAACCGGGGCCACGCCAACGCCGTCGCCAAGCCGAGGACCCACCAAGATCCTCAAGCCGGAACCTTTTAAGGGGAAGGCCACGGCTTCCGGCACTTCAACCCTCGGCCCGCAGTCCTTGGTGCTGCACGCCGGCCCTGCCGCTGTCGTGGCCGGAGAAAAGGCTTCCGGTCAGCTGGGTCGAATCACTGAGCTGAAGCGCGGAGGCAACGAGCTGGGACATTTGCTCGAATACGCTGAGAAGTGGAATCGAGCGGATGTGTCCGCGGCTACGCGCGGCCTGGGGAAAGACCGGCTTCCGGCGCTTGACCCCGCTGGCCCCCGGTGTACCGAGGAGCACTTCATGCGGCTGCGGCGCGCGGTCAAGGAGCTTGACAATGCGTGGCACGATGCCACCAACAACGTGGTGGTAAGTTTCATCCAACTCTTTGCAATTTTTCAACTCATGCCGGTTTCATTCTTTCCGGATCATGTATATCTTCCCGAGTCCCCGAGTTTCGTGTTGAGAGCATAGCTCTTAACGCGAAACTTAGTTAAGAACATAAAGAAACCGGCTTCTTCTTATAGTCATTTTTACTTGAACAGAGCACCGCGGACGCCCGGAAGCACCTATTTGAGGAGCTTCTGTGGGAGCACCGGGATCTTTCTGAAGCGCACAGCAAGTGCCGAGGTGAGCTTCCGTGCCTCCGGCATCTTCTTACCGGAAGCTTCTCTCTTCTAGTACTTATAAGTTTTTTGCATAACAGCTATCCCGGAAGCCTCCATCGAGGCCCTCAAGACCCAGCTCGCTGCACTCCAAGGTACTCTTTCTTTTCCGGTTAACTTGCTTATCTTCATTTTACCAGTTGTAGTTTTGTTAACGTTTCCTTTCCGGACTCTAGGTGAAAAAGAGCAGCTTATCCGGGAGCATCGGGAGGCTCTGGACGCCCAGGAGCTCGTTTCCAGGGGGCTGAAGAACCAGCTCATCCAATTCGGGCTCCAACACGATAAAGAGATGAAGGCTGCCAAAGATGCTGCTGAGGCCAGGCTGAACGAGGCCCCTGAGGATGCTAACAACTCCACCGTGGTGCTGCGGGCAGAGCTGGAGGAGGGAGCCAAGGCGCGGAAAGCGGCCGAAGATCGGGCCGCCCTCCTAGAGGCAGAAAGCGTGAAGGAGTATGACCAACCGGTCATGCAAACCGACACGCTCGCCCTCGGCAAGTTTTTTCTTCTTTCTTTTCCGGTCTTCGCTTATAAGCTTATATTTTCCGGTAGCATGTCCTTATCCTTTTCTTTGCCTTGCAGGGCTCTTCCCGGACTCGCAGCTGCATGCGCAGAAGAAGGTGTCGGAGCGCCGGGTTCGAGCAAGCGTTCAAGAACCCGAACGCGCCCGGGATCCTTATGACCATCCGGTCTCACTTTTCGCGCGGGTCCAGCACATGCGCGCGGTGGACCGAAACCTCGCCGATCTGCCCGACGTGGCGAGCCAGCTCTTCAAGGTGCTATGGCCTCGAGGAGGAGGTGCCGGCTAGCTCGACGCTCACCTCCGAACGCCCGAAAGGTGCCGGCCGGAGGATCCACGAGTGGCAATGTTGAGCCGCTCGTGCCGGAGCGGATGCGGCGCTACGCGTCGCCTCGCTCCCGGTATGAGGACTTGCACTTGGACGCCCTCCTCGGCGTGCGCGAAGATGCTCCCACCGACAAGGATCCGGTCCTCACCGCGAAGCGGAAGGATCGTGCCTACCGGATTGCGAGTACGCCCCGGTCCGCACCTTCATCCCCCTCCTCCCGACGTCAAGGACTACCTTAGCGACGAAGAAGAAGAAGAGGACGAGGAAGATGAGGATGCCGGAGCGGGCGATGCTCTCCCGGAAGCTGGTGATGCGCCTCCGGAAGCTCCAAAGGCTGGTGCTGCTCCTCCTGAAGTTCCTGCTACTTAAATATTTCCTGTGATGTGTTTGCCTGCCTTGCCTGTCTCATAAACAATGCTTATCAAATTCTACCCCGGTATGCCGGTGTTCATGATGTAATATAAAACTTAGCCGCTCTTTTGGTTGTGCTACAATAGTTTATGCCGGTATGTTATACCGGTAGCTTATTAACTTATGTTTGTCTGTTGACTTAGCATTTTGCTCATTGTTTTGCTTTTGTCTTGCACTGCAAAGATTCCGAAATTGTTTCCGCATCCAATCCAATGCATACTTGGCTCTTTTTCTTTGGCTCTGCCTACCTCTTTTGGGTGTTTTGGCGTATGAGGCACAAAGTTCTTTCGCCAAGCAAGCACTTTCTTGAACTTAGAAATAACTCGAAATTTTCACAAAAAACTGGTTTAGCCGGGGTTAGTTAGATTTTTCCGGATTGTTCGTTCCCACTCTCTCTTTTCGCAGTTCACGTGCTTAATTCCTACCGGTTTATCTTGCTTGCCATGAAGCCGGGTTGCGGACAGCAGCAGAGTCGAAGACTCCGGTAGGTTTAGCACGTTACTAAACCGGAAAGAAAAATGTTCAACAAGCAACCGGTAAACTGAAAAAATAAACATATTGCATGCAATTTTAGGAGGGGTAGTCCCCGAGATTCATTCGAGGTTCCGACATCTTTTATTCATAGCAAATAAGGTACAAAAAGGAACTTCTTACACCACAACTTCATGAGTAGAAAGGACGCAACAGAGCTATGTTCCACGGACGCTTGGTCTCCTCTCCGGATCTGTCAGCCTTTCCTTCTTTCCATTCTTGCGCATCGATCAGGTAATAGGCATCATTGTGGAGAGCTTTGCTCACAATGAAAGGTCCCTCCCATGGGGGTGAAAGCTTATGCCGGCCTTCAGTGCGCTGCACTAGGCGCAACACAAGATCTCCTTCCCGGAATACCCTCGGGTTAACCTTCCGGCTATGATAGCGTCTGAGGTTCTGCTGGTAAATGGATGTTCTTGCCAACGCCAATTCTCTTGCTTCTTCTAGCAAGTCCACATCGTTTTCTCGGGCCTCTTTTACCTCTTGTTCGGTATAGAGCTGCACCCTTGGTGAGTCATGGAGGATGTCGGTTGGTATGACCGCTTCTGCTCCGTAAACCATAAAGAATGGAGTGTATCCGGTAGACCGGTTTGGAGTCGTTCTTATCCTCCACAGCACTGATGGTAGCTCATCGAGCCAACACCCCGGTGACTTTTCCACTGCCTCGATGAGTCTTGGTTTGATACCGGAAAGTACCAAGGCATTTGTTCTTTCAACCTGGCCATTGCCTTGTGGGTGTGCTACGGAGCACAAATGCAATCGGATGTTGTTATCCTCACAAAATCTTTTGAACTCACCTTGAGCAAAGTTTGTTCCATTGTCAGTGATAATGCTATGCGTGTAGCCATACCGCAAGATAACATCTTTTAAGAACTTCACCGTTGTGTGTCCGTCACATTTTGCGATGGGTTTTACTTCCAGCCACTTGGTGAATTTGTCCACCATAACCAAGATGTGGGTCATGTTTCCCTTGCAGTTTTGAATGGGCCAACCATGTCAAGGCACCAAACAGCAAACGGCCAAGTTAGCGGTATGGTTTTTAAACCGGATGCCGGGGTATGATTTTGCTTGGCGTACCTCTGGCACCCATTGCATTTTCGTACCAGATCTTCAGCATTTTCCAAAGCAGTGGGCCAATAGAACCCATGCCGGAATACTTTTGCTACCAGCGCCCTTGATGAAGCGTGGTGCCCGCATTCCCCTTGGTGAATCTCCACAAGCATTTATTTTCCCTCTTCCGGTTCCACACACCTTTGAAGGACACCGGTAACACTTCTCTTGTACACCTCGCCATTGATGATGGTGTATGCTTTGGACCTCCTCTGGATCCTTCTGGACTCATTTTCGTCAATCGGCAAGGTGTCGTTGATCAGGAATTCCTTAATAGGTCTAACCCAAGATGGTGCCTCTCGAACCAGGAACACCGGTACGTCTATCTCCATGTTATCCACCAGCATTGTTTCCTCCGGTATGGACGCTGCAGTCCCCGAGTTTACCGGAACAGTCCCCGGGTTTCCTTCATCGATATCCATTGGTACAACATGTGATTCCGGTACAAAAATGGATTCCGATTCTGGACTCGGTTTGATTGATGGTACTCTTAAGTGTGCCAAGGCTATTCCGGGAGGAATTTCTTGCCTAGATGAGCCCAGCTTAGACAAAGCATCCGCGGCTTCATTTTCCGCTCGTGGCACATGGTGAAACTCACAGCCCTCAAAGAGGCCGGCAATCTTTTGCACGTGAAACCGGTATGAAGCCATGTTGGCATCTTTTGCGTCCCAATCTCCGGAACATTGTTGCACCACAAGATCTGAATCTCCGTAGCAAATGATCCGGTGTGCACCGATTTCTTTTGCGACCTTAAGTCCATGAATCAAAGCCTCGTATTCAGGGAAATTGTTGGATGCCCTGAAATGCACTTGCAAAACATAGCAGAGGTGATCTCCCTTAGGTGAGGTAAGTACCACACCGGCACCTAGACCCTCTTTGAGTTTGGATCCGTCAAAGTGCATCTTCCAATATTCTATTTTTTGGTCTGGTGGCTTGTATTGCATTTCCGCCCAATCAACCAAGAAATCAGCCAAGGCTTGCGATTTTATGGCATCTCTTCTTTCATATACCGGTACGTATGGTGATATCTGGATTGCCCACTTTGCAATCCTACCGCTAGCATCTTTGTTTCACATGATATCGGAAATGGGTGCCTCACTCACCACTTTCATGGGGTGCTCCTCAAAGTAATGCTTAAGCTTTGTGGCGGCCACGAACACGCCATAAGTCATTTTCTGGAAATGCGGGTAGTTTTGTTTTGAGAGGGAGAGCACCTCGCTCAGGTAGTATACCGGCCTCTGCACAGTTTTTCCTTCCTCTTCTCTTTCTACTACCACTACAACACTTACAACCCAGTTTGTTGCTGCTATGTATAACAACATGGGTTCCCTTTCCAAAGGTGAAGCCAGTATTGGTGCAGTGGCTAGCATTGTTTTTAGCTCTTTAAACGCTGCGTCTGCCTGGGGGTCCAGACGAACGTATCGGATTTTTTCATCAGAGCGTAGAGTGGCAGAGCCTTTTCTCCCAACCTGCTTATGAACCGGCTTAGCGATGCCAAGCTTCCGGTAAACTTTTGCACGTCCTTGAGATCTCGCGGTATAGTCATTCTTTCGATTGCCCGGATTTTTACCGGATTAACCTCAATGCCCCGGCTTGATACGAGAAAGCCAAGCAGTTTGCCGGCGGGAACACCGAAGGTGCATTTTGCCGGATTGAGTTTCATCCGGAATCTTCTTAAGTTATCCAATGTTTGCCGGAGATCGTCGATCAAGGTTTCTTTTACCTTAGTTTTTACCACGACATCGTCCACATAGACTTGCACATTTTTTACGATTTGATCAAACAAGCACTTTTGCATACAGCGCTCGTACATTGCACCAGCGTTGCGCAAACCGAAAGGCATAGTGACATAGCAGTAAGCCCCGTGCGGGGTAATGAACGCGGTTTTTATTTGATCTTCCTTTTTCAAGGGAATTTGGTGGAAACCGGAATAAGCATCCAGGAAAGACAACAACTCACACCCAGAAGTGGAATAAATCACTTGATCGATCCGGGGTAAGGGGAAAGGATCTTTTGGGCAAGCTTTGTTTAGGTTGGTGTAGTCGATGCACATGCGCCACACCTTTGGAGCTTTTGCTTCAAGGTTCTCTTCTTTCTTCTTTTCGACCAGCACCGGATTGGCTAGCCATTCAGTATGCAGCACTTCCACGATGAAACCGACAACCAAAAACTTTGTCACTTCTTCTCCAATGATTTTCCTCCTGTCCTCAGCAAACCGGCGTAAAGGTTGTCGCACCGGCTTCGCATCCTTCCGGACATTCAAAGAGTGCTCAGCCAGCTCCCTCGGAACACCTACCAAGTCATCAGTAGACCAGGCAAAGATATTCCGATTCTCACGGAGGAAGCTGACGAGCGCGCTTTCCTATGCCTCACTGAGGCCGGCACCGATACGAACGGTGCGCTCAGGGTAAGCCGGATCCAGCACAATGTCCTTTGTTTCTTTTGTCGGCTTGAACGCCGGTGTGCCCAAGTTTGCACTCATTGCCGCTAAGCTCAACTGTGAGGACTGAGCCAGCGCAACCGCACTTTGCAACCTTCTCTTTTCCTCTACGATCACAGCGATTCTTCCAAATTTGATCCGGTGGAAGCAGTTTCCAGCGAAATCTTGTAGTTTCCCACCACAGTTAAGGGTCCACGGGGTGCCGGCATCTTCATCTTGAGATAGGCCGTGTGAGTCGAGGCCATGAAAGCTGCCAATGCCGGTCTCCCCAGCAATGCATGGTAAGGACTATCTAGGTCCACCACCTCGAACTCAATGTTTTCAACCCGGCAATTGTCACGCCCTCCAAACGATACATCCACCCGGACTTTTCCTACTGGCGCGCAGGACAAGCCCGGAACGATTCCGTGGAAAGTTGTGCGAGTTGGCTGTAGCATGTTTTCTGTTATGCCCAGTGTGTGCATGGTGTGCCGGTACATGATGTTTATGCTGCTTCCATTGTCTATCAGCACTTTGCTGAATTTGACTCGAGTCGTTGGCCCATGCATGATTGGGTCTACCACAAGAGCATAACCACCCGGATTAGGCATTATCTTGGGGTGATCCTTGAACGACCAAGAGATTTCTTGATCTGACCACAGCATGTACTTTGGTACTGCCGGCATCACAGCGTTCACTTCCATGGAACGGCGACGCAGGCTTTGCCTGTCGGTTGGCTCAGTGACGAACACAACACAACACACGTCCGGATCGTGGTAAACATTCCGGCCCAAAGGTGCCGGTGGAGGTGGTTGGCCATTGCCTTCTCCCACCTGATGAACTTGCTGATGCTGCTGCCGGTTCGGCTGAGGCTGTACCGGTAGAGCGTTTGCCCCGGTAAGCGGTGGTGGCGGTGGTAATGGGTGCTGATGTAACATGTCATGCGAGGGTGGCAGTATTGTGGAGCACCCTTGTGCTTGCGCATCTTTTGCCGCACCTCTTAACATCAAGTGCTTGATCCAAGAGCAATCTTTTGTCAGATGGTTTGCCGGCTTCGTCGGATTCGGAGTGTGAAACCGGCATGGTTGCTCCATTGCTGCTTCCATGGTGTATCTCATATGCTCTTGCCAATCTTTTTTCTCTCCCCACTTCTTCTTTTCAACCCATTGTTTTTTAGGACCCGCCCACGGCTGCGATCCGGTTTTTTGCCTTTGGCTTCCACTGGGGCCGGAGTTATCCTGCACCGCAGCTACTTGATGTGGACCATACCTTCGATCCGGAAAATCTTCCCTTCTCTTGTTGTGCCGGTTGTCCCGGTATTGATCTTGGCGCTGCTGAGGTTGGTTTGTTTGTTCCGGCTCAGCTTGTACTGCCGGTTGCATTGGGTCTCCCAATGCGTAGCTATCTGCCACACGTATCATCTCCGCCAGAGTTACCGGCATGTTCCGCTGTAGCTTTTGCCACAACGGCGAACCTCTGCGGCATCCATTGCAAAACCAAGCAATGGCTTGCGCCTCTATCACCCCTTCGTAGGAGTTTCTCGTGGAGTTCCACCGGGTCAGGTAATCCCGGTCTGTTTCCTGTGGGCGTTGCACGCACAAGGCGAGCTGCTGCGGCCTGTTGGGCCTCCGGTATGTGTTGCTGAAGTTACTCACAAAAGCTTCCTCAAAGTCCAACCAACCATTTATGCTTCCTGTCGGCAAGTTGTTCAGCCAGATTCGTGCTGGTCTCACCAGGAATGATGGTACAATTCTCACGGCCCAACGCCGGTTTCCTCCACCAGTTACGGTTCCTCCGCCACCAGCGACGTATACCGCGGTCACATAATCTGCGAGCCAGTCTTCCGGCTTAGTGGTCCCATCATATGTTTTTGTGTCACGGGGCAACTAGAAGTTGCGAACTGGTGGTTCCTCTTTCATGATCCTTGGACCAAAACACTTTGGGCCCGGAGGACCTTCTGCCTCGATCATTTCAGACAAATACACTCTATCCAGACGGTGCCTCGCATCCCGTTCTAGCAGGTGTCTTTCTCCCACGCGTTCCCCCAACGGGTTCCGGTATGCCGTGAGTCTTTCAGTTGTCGAATCAGCTTCATCGTAATGTTCCGGTACCGCGGCCCTTGCCTACCGGTACCTTGGGGGAAGTATTTCCTCCTCTTCATACGCTGCCCTTGTAGCTCGATAATTTTGCCCGGTTTAATATCTACCGGCATGATTGTTTCCGGCATAGCCTCCTTTGGCGTAGCCTCGATTTGCCCCTTGGCTTTTCCTACCGGCATCGTGTTGCCCGGCTTGTTGTTTTCCGGCAAGGACCGGATCATACACAGTCATCTGCCGCGCATTCATTTCTCTTTCTTTTCTTCTGTCCGGATGGGGGGACGATGCCTGCCCATGGGACTTGCTTCCGACATTCTTTGTTGAACGCGCGGATTTTGAAGCCGCAGCCTTGTTCAGCCTAGCAAGCTGCTCAGCATTCTGCTGCTCGATGGTTTCTAGCAACTCTCTAACACGCTCTTGCTGTTTTGCCAAAGCCTCTCCGGAAAGCGACTCACACAGCTCTACTGCAGCCTTAGCAGCTTTTATGGTTTTATCCGGGCTACTGTACTTGGGCTCCTCTACGATGCTCACAGACGCAGAGGTACTTTTGCCGGCAAGAATTTCCTTACGCAAATCCTAATCTAGATTGCGAGCCTTAAGCCGGTTTTCCGGCATCCTAGCAGCCTGAGCGCTAACTGAAGCAAAGCCATGGGCAGCGTTATACTCACGTCGGGTTAGGTTCAGCTCGCGCTGCGCCCGGACGATGTCGGCGCCGTTCGCGAGCAACTTCTGGCGTTGCGCCTCCAGCTCCGCCTGAGCCACTGCCGGGTCGATGTTCTGCGCGATGGGCGTCGCCAGCACGTTCATCGCCGCTTGAAGTGGCGTCTCTGGTGGTGCGGAAGATGCTCCCGCAGCGCCTGCGTCGCGCTCCAGCGGTGGCTTGGCCGGGCGGTTCGATGTCGCACGCCCAGCACCTTCATCCACAGCTTCCTTGCCTGCGCCGACCGTGCCAGCCATCATCACCTCCACGCTGCCGGCGACGCGGCCAGCACATAGCCACCTTGGCGGATCCGGCGCCACCAGCACCGGCGGAAGGCGCTGGCGCACGGGGACAGTGCCGAAGTAGACGCGGTGGCTGCCGAACTCGATGATGCGGCCGTTCTTGGGGAAGATGCCGCCGTTGGCGAAGCAGCCCGCGTTGTCTTTGATGAAGTCCATGGAGTAGATGCGCTGCACGAGCGCAGTAACCGTCCGCTCGCCGGCGACGTCAAGGATGCCCGCCCGAATGTGAACTCCAGCAAGCGCCACTTCTTGCCCCACGGTGGGCGCCAACTGTCGTCGTGGTGAACAGACAGATGCCATAGGATGGCTTAAGTTGGGGCCGAATGGGCGCTAGAGGATTCGGGGGAGGGTTTTTGATTAGATTGGATGAACTTCCGGATGCTTTCCTCAAGAACTTAGCCAAAGCCAGAGGTAGAAGAAGAAAGACACAAGGAAGAACTCTGCTCTAGATCTCTCTCTTCATTGATCTTAACAGATTACAGGTTTGAGCATGCAAGGTTCGTATCTAGATAGCACGTACTAGGTTCGTACCCGCGTATGGGTGTGCCCCCTCTCCTTATATAGGGGAGAGGGTGGCTTACAGGGGAAGAAACCCTAAGAAACCCTAATGGGATCTTTGACTGGACAAACTACTTTACAAAGTTACTTTAATCATAGGTGACGCCGGTGTCTCCTTTAATCAGGGAGGCTGACGTCCCCCGGTTGCTTTTGGCGTCACCTTCCTCTTTGGCGTCAGGGCTTCGTTTAAAGCTACTTTGCTTAGCTCATCCTTGTCCTCTAGCTCTGGAGAGAAACTTTGACCAGTCTTGCCGACGTGCTACAGCGCACCTCTTACCGGTAACCCGGTGTCTTCTTAGCTTGTTCCGGTATACCCCTCTTGGGGATACCGGCATAGCTTTACTTAGCCAAACGCTTAACTTTGCGCTCCGGCCTAAACATTAAACCGGTATCTTGATGGATCAAACCATCCGGTTTGGCATGCCTTTGGCATACCGGGGGTCATCCCCCCAACATGGCTGGTTGGACTTTGAGGAAGCTTTCGTAAGTAACTTCAGTAGTACGTACCGGAGGCCAAACAGGCCGCAACAGCTCGCTTTGTGCATGCAGCGCTCCAATGAAACAGACCGGGATTACCTGACCCGGTGGAACTCCACAAGGAACTCATGTGAAGGGGTGATCGAGGCACATGCCATTGCTTGGTTTTTCAATGGATGCAGAAGAGGTTCACCGCTATGGCAAAAGCTGCAGAGAAACATGCCGACAACTTTGGCTGAGATGATACGTGTGGCAGATAGCTACGCATTGGGAGACCCAATGCAACCGGCGGTTCAAGCTGAGCCGGCGCAAACAAGCCAACCACGCCAAGATCAATACCGGGACAACCGGCACAACAAAAGAAGGGAGGATTTTCCGGATTGGAGGTATGGTCCGTAGCAAGTGGCCGCGGTGCAGGCTAATTCCGGCGCCAGCGGAAGCCAGAGACAAAAAACCGGATCGCAGCCGTGGGCGGGTCCTAAGAAACAATGGGTTGAAAAGAAACCGTGGCAAAATGGTGAGAGGTACACCATGGAATCCGCTATGGATCAGCCGTGCCGGTGGCACACTCCGAATCCTGCAATACCTGCTACCATTTGACAAAAGATTGCACTTGGACCAAGAGGTTAATGGAAAGAGGCATGATGAAAGATGCAAGGGACCAAGGTACCGGAAGGCTACCACCACCACCCCCGCTTACCGGAGCAAATGCGCTACCGGTACAACCTCAGCCGAACCGGCAGCAGAAGCAACAAGTCCATCAGGTGGAAGATGGCAATGGCCAACCACCACCGCCGGCACCTTTGGGCCGGAACATTTACAAGGATCCGCACCTGTGTTGTGTTGTGTTCGTTTCTGAGCCAACAGACAAGCAAAGCATGCATCGCCGTTCCATGGAAGTGAACGCGGTGATGCCGGCGGTCCCGAAATACATGTTGTGGTCAGATCAGGAAATTACCTGGTCGTTCAAGGATCACCCAAATATAATGCCAAACCCAGGCAGCTACGCTCTAGTTGTGGTCCCAATCATGCACGGGCCAACGACTCGAGTCAAGTTCAGCAAGGTACTGATAGACAATGGGAGCAGCATAAATATCATGTACCGGCACACCATGTGTACGCTGGGGATAACCGAAAACATGCTGCAACCAACTCACACGACCTTTCATGGAATCGTTCCGGGTTTATCCTGTTCGCCCATGGGAAAAATCCGGGTGGATGTATCGTTTGGAGGGCGTGACAATTGCCGGGTCGAAAACCTTCTGTTCGAGGTGGTGGATCTGGACTGTCCTTACCATGCGCTGTTGGGGAGACCGGCATTGGCGGAGTTCATGGCCTCAACTCATACGGCGTATCTCAAGATGAAGATGCCGGCACCTCGTGGACCCTTGACTGTGGTGGGAAACTATAAGGTCTCGCTGGAAACCGCTTCCGCCGGATCAAACCTGGCAGAATCGCTGGTGATAGCAGAGGAAAAAAGAAGGATGCAAACCGCAGTTGCGCTGGCTCAGTCCTCACAGTTGAGTTTAGCAGCAATGAGTGGCAACTTGGGCACACCGGCATTCAAGCCAACCAAGGAGACAAAGGACATCCTGCTGGACCCGGCATACCCTGAGCGTACCGTTCGTATCGGTGCCGGCCTGAATGAGGCATAGGAAAGTGTGCTCGCCAACTTCCTCCGTGAGAATCGGAGCATCTTTGCTTGGTCTACCGATGACTTGGTGGGTGTTCCGAGGGAGTTGGCTGAGCACTAGTTGAATGTCCGGAAGGATGCGAGGCCGGTAAGGCAGCCCTTACGCCGGTTCGCTGAAGACAGGAGGAAGATCATTGGAGAAGAGTTGACAAAGTTACTGGTTGCTGGTTTCATCGTGGAGGTACTGCATACTGAGTGGCTGGCCAATCCGGTGCTGGTCGAGAAGAAAAAAGAGGAAGACCCCAAAGCTCCAAAGGTGTGGCGCATGTGCATCAACTACACCAACCTGAACAAGGCTTGCCCAAAAGATCCATTCCCCTTACCTCGGATTGATCAAGTGATCGATTCTACCGCTGGATGTGAGTTGTTGTCTTTTCTGGATGCTTATTCCGGTTTCCACCAGATTCCCTTGAAAAAGGAAGATCAAATAAAAACTGCGTTCATTACCCCGCACGGGGCTTATTGCTATGTCACTATGCCTTTCGGTTTGCGCAACGTTGGTGCAACGTACCAGCGCTGTATGCAAAAGTGCGTGTTCGATCAAATTGGAAAAAATGTGCAGGTCTATGTGGATGATGTCGTAATAAAAACTAAGGTAAAAGAGACCTTGATCGATGATCTGAGGCAAACTTTCGATAACCTGAGAAAGTTCCGGATGAAACTCAATCCGGCAAAATGCACTTTCGGTGTTCCTGCCGGAAAACTGCTTGGCTTTCTCGTATCAAGCCGCGGTATAGAAGTTAATCCGGTAAAAATCCGGGCCATCGAAAGAATGACTATACCGCAAGATCTGAAGGATGTGCAAAAGTTTACCGGAAGCTTGGGGTCGCTAAGCCGGTTCATAAGCAGGTTGGGAGAAAAGGCTCTGCCACTCTATGCTCTAATGAAAAAAATCCGATACCTTTGTGTGGACCCCTCAGGCAGATGCAGCATTTAAAGAGCTAAAAACAATGCTAGCCACTGCACCGGTGTTGGCTTCGCCTTTGGAAAGGGAACCCATGTTGTTGTACATATCAGCAACAAACCGGGTCGTGAGTGTTGTGGTTGTGGTGGAAAGAGAAGAGGAAGGAAAAGTCATGCAGAGGCCAGTATACTACCTGAGCGAGGTGCTCTCCCTTTCAAAACAAAACTACCCTCACTTCCAGAAAATGACCTACGGCGTGTTCATGGCCGCCACGAAGCTCAAGCACTACTTTGAGGAGCACCCAATGAAAGTGGTGAGTGAGGCACCCATTTCAGACATCATGTGCAACAAGGACGCTAGCGGCAGGATCGCCTTACGTACCAGTGTACGAGAGAAGGGATGCCATAAAATCGCAAGCCTTGGCTGATTTCCTGGTCGATTGGACGGAAATCCAATACAAACCGCCGGTACAAAAAATAGAATACTGGAAAATGCACTTCAACGGATCCAAGCTCAAAGAGGGTCTGGGTGCCGGTGTGGTTCTTACTTCGCCTAAGGGAGATGATCTCCGGTACGTTCTGCAGGTACACTTCAGGGCATCGAACAATGTCGCTGAATATCAGGCTCTGATTCATGGGCTCAAAGTCGCAAAAGAAATCGGTGCACACCGGATAATTTGCTACGGTGACTCGGATCTTGTGGTGCAGCAGTGTTCCGGAGATTGGGACGCAAAAGATGCCAACATGGCCTCATACCGGTTTCATGTGCAAAAGATTGCCGAATTCTTCGAGGGGTGTGAGTTTCACCATGTGCCGCGGGCGGAAAATGAAGCCGCGGATACGCTCTCTAAGTTGGGCTCCTCCAGGCAAGAAATCCCTCCCGGAATAGCTTTGGCTCACCTAAGGGCGCCATCGATCAAACCAAGCCCATAGTTGGAATCCATCTTTGTGCCGGAATCACACGTTGTACCAATGGACATTGACGAAGGAAACCCGGGGACTGTTCCGGTAAACCCGGGGACTGCGGGGTCTAAGCCGGAAGAAGCTATGCTGGTGGACGGTATGGAGATAGACGTACCGGTGTTTCTAGTTCGGGAAGCACCAACTTGGGTTGAACCAATTAAGGAATTCCTGATCAACGGCACCCTGCCGGTTGACGAAACTGAATCAAGAAGGATCCAGAGGAGGTCCAAGGCGTATACCATCATCAACGGCGAGGTGTACAAGAGAAGTGTTACCGGTGTCCTCCAAAGATGTGTGGAACCGGAAGAGGGAAAAGAGATGCTCTTGGAGATCCACCAACGAGAATGTGGGCATCACGCTTCGTCAAGGGCACTGGTGGCGAAAGTGTTCCGGCATGGGTTCTACTGGCCCACGACACTGGAAGACGCTGAGGATTTGGTGCGAAAATGCAACGGGTGCCAGAGGTATGCCAAGCAAAACCATACCCCAGCATCCGGTCTGAAAACTATACCGATAACTTGGCCATTCGTTGTTTGGTGCCTTGACATGGTTGGCCCATTCAAAACTGCAAGGGGAAGCATGACCCACATCCTAGTGATGGTGGATAAGTTCACCAAGTGGCTTGAAGTTAAACCTATCGCAAAATGTGATGGGCACACGGCGGTGAAATTCTTGAAAGACGTTATCTTGCGGTATGGATACCCGCATAGCATCATCACTGATAATGGGACAAACTTTGCCCAAGGAGAGCTTAAACGATTCTGTGAGGATAACAACATCCGGTTGGATTTATGTTCAGTGGCACACCTGCAAGGCAACGGCCAAGTGGAAAGAACCAATGCTTTGGTGCTTTCTGGTATCAAACCAAGGCTCATTGAACCGCTTGAAAAAACACCGGGATGCTGGCTCGATGAGCTACCATCAGTGCTGTGGAGCATAAGAACAACACCGAACCAGTCTACCGGATACACTCCATTCTTCATGGTTTATGGGGCGGAAGCCGTGATACCAATCGACATTATCCATGATTCACCAAGGGTTCAGCTCTATACCGAAGAAGAGGTAAAAGAGGCTCGAGAAAATGATGTGGACTTGCTAGAGGAAGCAAGGGAGTTGGCTTTGGCAAGAACAGCCATATACCAGCAGAACCTCAGACGCTATCATAGCCGGAAGGTTAATCCGAGAGTGTTCCGGGAAGGGGACCTGGTGCTACGCTTAGTGCAGCGCACTGAGGGGAGCCACAAACTCTCACCTCCGTGGGAAGGACCTTTCATTGTGAGCAAGGCTCTACACAATGATGCCTACTACTTGATCGATGCACAGGAATCAAAGAAGGGAAAGGCCGACAGGTCAGGAGAGGAGACCAAGCGCCCATGGAACATAGCCTTGCTGCGTCCTTTTTATTCCTGAAGATGTGTTGTAAGAGGTTCCTTTTTGTACCTTATTTGCTATGAATAAAAGATGCCGACACCTCGAATGAATCTCGGGGACTGCCTCTACCGGAATTGCATGCAATGTGTTTATTTTTTCAGTATACCGGTTTGATTGTTGGACATCTTCTTTTTCCGGTATAGTAGCGTGCTAAACCTACCGGAGTCTTCGACTTTGCTACTGTCCGAAACCCGGCTTCATGGCAAGCAAGATAAACCGGTAGGATCTAAGCACATGAAGCACACAAATAGGGGTTGAAAACAAACAATCCGAAGAAAGCTTGACTAACCCCGGCTATGCCGGTTTTTTGTGAAAAATTTCGAGTTATTTCTAAGTTCAATAAAGTGCTTGCTTGGCAAAAGAACTTTGTGACTCATACGCCAACAAACCCAGAGAGGTAGGCAGAGCCAAAGCAAAAGAACCAAGTGTGCATCAGATTGGATGCGGAAACAATTCTGGAATCTTCACTGTGCAAGATCAAAGCAAACAGTAAAGGCAAATTGCTAAGGTAGCATACTAACATAATATAATAAGTTACCGGCATATCATATAAGATACCGGCATAATAAAGTGTAGCAAAACCAAAAGGACTTCAAAGTATTATCTTACATCAAACACCCCGGCATACCGGGGGTGAATTTAACGAAGATTGTTTTGAGACAACAGGTGTAGCAAACAAACAGTGAGATAATTCATGCGACAGGGGGCTGAGGGCCAGCTTCGGGCGCTTGCTCCGGAGGGGCATCATCTTCACGGGCCTCCTCTTCGTCCTCGCTAGCATCTTCTGCCTCATCCTCGGATATTTCATCCCTGGTGTCAGCCGGAGGAGGGATGAAGATGCTGGTGCGGGCAAACTGGGCGACCCGGTACGCGCGGTCCTGGCGTTTGGCGGTTAAGGCCGGATCTGTGTCGGTAGGTGCCTTGCCGCGCAAGCTGTGGAGGGCATCGAGGTCCAGCTCCTCATACTAGGAGCAAACAACGCGGAGCGCTGCGTTAGCTCCGGCACGGGCAGACGAGCGTTTCCACTCGCTGAACCTTTCGCCGGCATCTTTCAGGCGCTGGCTGAGGAGCGTCAGATTTGCCGGTACCTCTTCCCTGGGCCACAGGATTTTGAAAATTTGCATGCCCACCTCCGGCAGATCGACCAAGTGCCGGTCCACAGCTCTCATGTGCGAAATCCGAGCGGCCAGCGCAACAAGATGGTCGTAGGCGTTCCAGGGGGCATCCGGGTTGCTAACAGCATGTTCAGCCCTGAGCTCTGTCACCCTCTTGTGCGCGTGCGGCTGGGAGTCCAGGAAAAGCTCTGAAAGGAAAAGAAAGAGAAGAAAAAAGAAACCGGTATAAGGACATACTGCCGGAAGATATAAGCTTATAAGCAAAAGGAAAAGAAAAGAGACTTACTGAAAGCCAGCTCTTCGGCCTGAACGACCAACCGGTCAAACTCGGCCTGGTCCGACGCGAGCAGGGCGTTCCAGTCCTGCGCCTCCTTCAGCGGCCGGGACTCCTCCTCCAACTCCTTCCGCAGCTGTGTGCTGGCATCAGAGAAGTCCTTCAGCGACTCATCCAGCTTGGCCTCGGCAACAGCCTGGGCGTCCTTGAGCTCCCGCGCGTGCCGGAGTTCAGCTTGCACGAGCTTGTCCTTTAGCTCAGCGGAGACATTCTCCTGCGCGTCCAGGGCCTTGCGGTGCTCGAGGATGAGCTGCTCCTTTTCAGCTGTAACCCGAAAGAGCAAGTAATTAATAAAAAGATACCAGCAGTTCGAGAAACACAAGACGAACGAGCAAACAAGTGATACCTTTGAGCGTGGAGACCTGAGCGGAAAGGTCCTCTAAGGAGGCTTCCGGAAGGGCAGCTGTGCAAAGAACTTATGAATATAGATTGAAAGAAGCAACCGGTACAAAAGGGGCCGGAGGCAGAATAGCTAACCTTGGCACTTGCTGTGGGCCTCAGAGAGGAACCGGTGCTGCCACAAAAGCTCCTCGAAGAGTTGCTTCCGGGTGTCCAGGGTGCCCTGTCCAAGTTAAAATTTCCGATAAGGCTATGCCGGTATTCAAGCAAGTTTCGCGCTAAGAACTGCGTACTCAACCCGAGGAAGTACTCTGCAGGAAGCACTTGCCCGTTTGTGTGGGCAAAATGTGACTCAGATCCAGGGGACTCGCTTTGTTCACTTTGCGAGGCATGACTCCATTGGAGGACCCATGGACCTGCAGTCACACCCCGAGTTGAAGCATCACGTGGAGAACCTGGACTTTATGATGCACGAGACCTGCAAGGAGCTGGACAACTCCCGCGTCTACGCCAACCAGACTCACCTCCACATGTTGCAGCAGACCGAGACCATCAAGATGCTTGCCAAGGATCGCAAGACACTCCGCCAGCAGCGAGCCAAGAAGGACTCCACCATCGCTCGCCTCCGCGCGAAGATAGCATCCCTGGAGGAGACTGTCCAGGCACAGGAGACTCAGTTGAGGGAACTGGAGGAAGAAGGTGATGACATTCAGGGAGGAGCAGCCTACCTGAGTGATGATGATGACTTCGAAGAAGATGAGAACACTGATGTGAAAGACTATGAGTTCATGGAGGCCGGAGAAGATGACTACATCCCGATAGATGTTGATGATGAGTAGTTTAACTTGAGCACTTGCATAAGTGTGAGTTTGTATCAGGATCCCTTGTATCGTAGAATGGAGAAATGGTTCTTAAAACCATTAATGTGTTAGCTTGTAATGTGTGTTGTTTGAAATGAATGAAAGTGTTGTTTGTTTTCAACATGATAAGTACTCAAGTTTTAAACTTCTAAACTTACCCCAAAACAAGCCATAGAAAATTCCCTCTTATCTCATGATCGATCTCATGTTCAGATGGCCCCTCCAACCGATGCGCCCATGGAACATAGCAGTGGCTGATCCAGGATTTTATGTTAGGGTGGGGCAATTAGATTTTTGTTCAATGTATATAACATGTCAATGTACATGTATAAAATTTACTATAAAGCACGACGAAATAAGATTCATAAAGTCTGAAATTTGCATATGAAAATATCACATACCTGCAATAATGTAAAGAGGTGCAATGTCCCCCGCTCCTATTCATGTTTCAATAGTTCAGCAATGTAAAATAATACAAACTAATTAATCAATTCTCCAGCAACATTAGATCTATTTTTCTACTCATTGATTGCTAATGAACTAATATCACAATTCTAGAATGAAAAAAGTACACAATTAAAGAAGACAAAGAGACATGGAGCTAGCAACTAGCACTAGCAGTCTAGAAACCGGACGGACTCACAATTGAAGTTGGAATAGAAGAAACCTAGTTAGATTTTACTTTGACGAGTGCGCTTTCTGATCAATGAATGTCTCAACTTGATCTAATACCCAAGTGTGCTTTGATCTGTATTGCTTAATGCTTATGCCATGCTCACCTGCTGGCCTGCAGATTGCAGCGTCGCCGCCAGCGCGTTGCGCGCCTATCATTCCGGGCTGCCGGCGCCTGCAACCATCTGTCGTCGCCTCTCCGTGGAGGTGAGCCGGATTAGAAGTCTGTCCAGCGATCGAGAAAGGGAGGGGAGATGTCAAGATTGGCCAGGACTCGTTCAGGAATCGGAAGTTCAGGCCGACGAGAAAAGCACACCATCTAGTGGATGGATTTTTTGCTGCCTGGGCTAGGATTTAGTATTTCCTTCAGATAATATTTACTATGGGCTGAAAGGCCAATTTCTTAGGGTGGGGCATGCCCCACCCGTACACCCTACTGGCTCCGCCCCTGGAACATAGCTTTGCTGCGTCCTTTCTATTCCTGAAGATGTGTTGTAAGAGGTTCCTTTTTGTACCTTATTTGCTATGAATAAAAGATACCGGCACCTCGAATGAATCTCGGGGACTGCCTCTACCGGAATTGCATGCAATGTGTTTATTTTTTCAGTATACCAGTTTGATTTTTGGACATCTTCTTTTTCCGGTATAGTAGCGTGCTAAACCTACGGGAGTCTTCGACTTTGCCGCTGTCCGAAACCCGGCTTCATGGCAAGCAAGATAAACCGGAAGGATCTAAGCACGTGAAGCACACAAAGAGGGGTTGAAAACAAACAATCCGAAGAAAGCTTGACTAACCCCGGCTATACCGGTTTTTTGTGAAAAATTTCGAATTCTTTCTAATTTCAAGAAAATGCTTGCTTGGCAAAAGAACTTTGTGACTCGTACGCCAAAAAACCCAGAGAGGTAGGCAGAGGCAAAGCAAAAGAACCAACTGTGCATCGGATTGGATGCCGAAACAATTCCGGAATCTTCACAGTGCAAGATCAAAGCAAACGATATGCAAAATGCTAAGTTAGCACATAAAACTTAACTTAATTAGTTACCGGTAAGAAGATACCGGCATAACTGTTGTAGCACAACCAAAAGGCATGATAAGTTTTATCTTACATCTTAAACCCCGGCATTCCGGGGTAGAATTTAACAAGCTTAAAAGTTTTGAGGCAACATATCACAGGATAAAGAGTTCAGGTAATGGGAGGCTGCGCGCCGGCCCCAGGAGCTTCCGGAGGAGCATCGCCTCCTTCCGGATCAACCGCGTCCTCTTCGGCGTCCTCATCCTCCTCGTCCTCGACGACTTCTTCGTCGTCGGATATTGCATCCTTGACGTCGGGAGGAGGAGGGATGAAGGTGCGCACGTGGGCGAACTCGGCGATGTGGTAGGCGCGGTCCTGGCGCTTGGCGACGCGAACCGGATCCTTGTCGGCAGGCGAGTCGCCACGGAGGGCGTGGAAGGCATCCAAATCCAGGTCGTCATACCAAGAGCAGGCAATGCGCAGCGCTGCATCCGCTCCGGCACGAGCCGCTGAGCACTTCCACTCCCGGATCCTCCGGCCAGCGTCCCTCAGGCGATCGGCGGTGAGCGTGACATTGGCAGGCACCGGCTCCTCAGGCCACAGCACTTTGCAGATTTGGATGGCCACTTCCGGAAGATCAGCAAGATGCCGATCTACGGAGCGCATGTGCTGGACCAGATGGTCATACGGATCCCAGGGCGCGTCCGGGTTGGTCATTTCCTGTTCCGCCCTGCGTTCCGCCACCTTCTTGTGCGCATGCGCCTGGGAGTTCGGAAAGAGCCCTACAAGAAAAAATAAAAAAAATAAGGACATGTTACCGGAAGATATAAGCTTATAAGCAAGAAACGGAAAATAAAAAAGGCTTACTGAGGGCCAGCGCGTCGGTTTGTACAACCAGCCGGTGGTACTCCCGTTGCTCATCCTTCAGGAGAGCAAGCCGGTCCTACGCTCCCTTCCGCGCCACGGTTTCCTCCTCCAGCTCCGTCCGCAGCACAGCAGTGGAGTTCGTGTACTCCTTGAGGGCTTCATCTAATTTGGCCTCTGCTGCGGCCTTGGCCTCCTCGAGCTCCCGCGCGTGCCGGAGACTAGCCTGCATGGCTTGCTCCTTCACTTCGCGGTGCGCCGTGACGAGCTGCTCCTTCTCAGCTAGAATCCGGAAGAGAAATGTTAACACAAGACAACCGGTAGGATGCAGAGAGGCAAACCAACCGGAAAGAGATGGTACCTTGAAGCACGGTGAGCTGAGCCTTGAGGGCCTCGATGGAGGCTTCCGGAACAGCTGGAGTGCAAAGAGTTTGTCAGTACTAAAAAGAAAAAGTTGTTGGTGAAAAGAAGCCGAAGGCACAAAAACTAACCTTGGCACTTGCTGTGGGCTTCAGACAGCTCCTGGTGCTCCCACAGCAGCTCCTCAAAGAGCTGCTTCCGGGTGTTCAGCGTGCTCTGTTCAAGTTAAAGAAGGTTTCGGTAAAAAAGATGCCGGCAAGGAAAACAAAGTTTCGCGCTAAGTGCTGCGCTCTCAACCCGAAACTCGGGGACTGGCTATGCCGGTTTTTTTGAGTTTCTAACAAAGTTTCGCGCTAAGTGCTGCGCTCTCAACCCGAAACTCGGGGACTGGCTATGCCGGTTTTTTGAGTTTCTAACAAAGTTTCGCGCTAAGTGCTGCGCTCTCAACCCGAAACTCGGGGACTGGCTATGCCGGTTTTTTGAGTTTCTAACAAAGTTTCGCGCTAAGTGCTGTGCTCTCAACCCGAAACTCGGGGACTGGCTATGCCGGTTTTTTGAGTTTCTAACAAAGTTTCGCGCTAAGTGCTGCGCTCTCAACCCGAAACTCGGGGACTGGCTATGCCGGTTTTTTGAGTTTCTAACAAAGTTTCGCGGTAAGTGTTGCGCTCTCAACCCGAAACTTGGGGACTGGCTATGCCGGTTTTTTGAGTTTCTAACAAAGTTTCGCGCTAAGTGCTGCGCTCTCAACCCGAAACTCGGGGACTGGCTATGCCGGTTTTGTATGTTTCAAACTAAGTTTCGCGCTAAGAACTACGTTCTCAACCCGAAACTCAGGGACTGGGAGAATATACATAACCAGAGTCTAAAGAGAAAACCGGCGAAGACGTAAAAGAGTTCGAGGTTGTGCGGCTTACCGTCACGTTGGTGCTGGCGTCGTGCCAAGCGTTGTCAAACTCCTTGGCCGCGCGCCGCAGCCGACCAAAATGCTGTCCGGTGCTGCGAGGGCCAGAGGGGTCGACCATCGGAAGCTTATCCTTGCCGAGGCCCCGCATCGCCGGCGTCAGATCCGCCCGATTCCACTTTTCAGCGTAATCGAGCAGGTGGCCCAGGTCAGCTCCTTGGCGTTGGAACTCTGTGATCCGGCCTACCTGGGCAGAGGCCGTCTCAGAGGCAACCACAGCGGCGCGGCCGGCATGCAGAGCTAGCGTCTGCGAGCCGGAGGAAGGAGCCGTGGCCGCAGTCACCACCGCAACGAGTTGCTGGGCGGTGAGCGTGCCGCTTTCTGGCGGAGTTGGCTGGGCGGCCGCGGGCGTGCCGGCTGAGGTTGCCGGTGGAGGAGGAGTTGGCGTAGATTTTGTTGGCGCAGGAGCTTCGGGAGCATCCTTTGCCGGAGCGGAGCTGCCCGACTCGGAAGAATCCGGCACGGCCTTCGAGGGGGAGGAAGCGGAAGTCTTCTTTTTCTTCTTCTTCGGGGCAGGAGGAACCATAGGTTTCGCCTGCCCGGCATCTTCGGTGTCGGTGCCGGCGCCGACGTTGCTGGCGCCGGTGTCTTGGGCTTCTGGAGGGGAGACAAAGTCCTCCTCCGCGCGGTGATCTGGAGATTTAGGGGCCGCGCGCCCCAAACTTGTGTTGCCCCCCGGAGGGGAGGCAGAAGGATTGCCGGCACCAGATGGTACCGGACTTGGCTGAGGAGGAGCGGAGGTCCTGGTGGCGTCCCCGGAGCTCTCCGGCCTCATGCGAGAGGCGCTCTTGGAGATCTTCAGGGCAGGCCTGGAAAGATAGAAAGGGAACAAGATCAGAAAAGGCAACCGGAAAAAGAGAATCAGAAAACAAAGAGTCAAGAGAGATAGAAAGTGAAATCGGAAACTTACCCGGTAGCCACTGGCATCTCCCGTTTCCGGTAGTGCTTGGTGGAGACCTTTCTCCTGCCGGGAGCGTTTGGCGGGAGGAGCCTCGCTGGAACCGGCCTCGGGCGTGGGCGCCTTCTTCTTGCGGCCTTGAGAGGTGAGCTTCTCAAGAAACTCGTGGCCTACCTCGGCCTGTATCGGTACAGCGCGCTCCACAACCGGTGGGTTGGCGCTGGCTGAGGGAGCATCTACAGAAAAATGATACATGAGAAAGCGAAAGAGCAAAATACCTCAAGTACGGTGACATCATCATCCGTACCGAAGTCCTTGCCAGAAAAATTACCGGGGTGAGGAGTATGGGTGCGGCCCATCTTGTTCTTCGTCCAGACCACGTAAGGGTCCGGGTCTACCTCGTCCAAGTAACGCCTCTCGCAAGGAGCTCGAGCTTCGGCGTCGATGCGAGGAAACCGATCGCGGGCCTGAAGAAGAAAAAGATAGTGAGCTACACATCAAAAGTATACCGGAGGCACAATCCGGATTGCTTAAGTTCTTACTTCGGCAGTTGGGGGATTCTTGGCACAAAGAGGAAGAAAGCCCCCCTCCCAATCTAGAGGCATGTCCGTGTTACAAATCTGCCTGGCCTTGAGCGCTATGTCCTCTTTGCTCAGGGGCAAGCCGGTGATCTTGGTAGGATCGCGGGGGCCGATCATCTGGCTCATCTTGTGAGCTCGGCGCTGAAGGGGAAGCACCCGGCGTGAGATAAACACGCGGATGATATCGTCAGAGCATATTTTCGTCTCCTTCTTGAGCTTCTCACTACTAGGAAAAGGCCTAGCCGTAATAATGGTGTCAGTGGCGCACACCTATTTTGGTGCGCCACTGCTAACTAGCAGTGGCGCACCGAAAAGTCGTGCTCCACTGATAGAAAAATACCAGTGGCGCACTAAGGTAAGTGGTGCGCCACTACTAATTTTTGTGCTGAGTTATAGATGAGATTGGTGTTACTAGTGACGCACCACATATAGGTGCGCCACTGCTACTTCAAATAGCAGTCACGCACTACGATATATGGTACGCCACTACTAATTTTTAGGCTAATTTATAGATAAAACTGAGATTACTAGTGGAGCACTACATATAGGTGCACCACTACTACTTTCTATAGCAATGAGGCACGTATATGTGGTGCGCCACTCTGCCCAAAATTTCAGACACACACACGCACCCACCGCACACGACCCCACGTCTGCCACACACACGCACCACACATGCCTGCCACAAACCCACATGAAGGCCACCTTATCTCTTTATCTCTTTCTCTCGCTCAGACCAAATCAAGCCACCGAATCTTATCTCTCTCTCTCGCAGCACCATGAAACTAGCCGCAGGACCTCGTCGAGGAGCAAGGGTACCGGAGCCGCGCGGCCTTCAACCTTGCAGCAGTTCGACGCGTGCTTCCGGTTCCTCCCGATCTCGCGCGCCTGCTGTGCTCGACCTCTGTTCGGCGCCAGGGGGATGGGACCAGGTGGCCGTCAGCCGCGCCCGGCCGGTCGTGTGCATCCGCCCGCGGTGCCACGCCCTCACGGCGGACACCACCACCACCAGTGGCAGCTCCTGCGCCAGCGCGCCGAGGGGCCTCGCACGACGCCTTTGCTGTTCGGGGTCGAGGTGGGCGGCGAGATCTGACCCCTTGACCGACAAGTGGGTTGAGATCGCCGGGTTCCCCATTGACGTCGGCTTGGCGTGCTCGCCGTCTGCGGCAACACCTACGTCTACTGCGAGTCCGACGCGCTCGTGGCCTACTACCTCGACAACGGCTCGTGGTCCGTCGTCCAGACCTCCCGCCCGCCTCCACGACCTCCGCGCTCGCGGATTATCGAGCTACGCGCTCGTGGCCTGCCGCCGCTGCGGGGTCGCGCACCGGGACGTCAAGCGAGCCCAAGCCCCTCCTACCTGTGCCGGCGTCGTCCGTCGGGCGGCAGGAAGCCGGCGTCGACCGGCGGCGTGCAGGAAGACGGCGTGATCCGTCCCTGTGGATGGAAGGACATGATTGTTTTTCACTTTATTTTTGAGGGTTAGTTGCAAAGTTGATAAACTGGTTGTATTTTTTAAAATAGATCTGTTATATATATATATATATAATAAATGTTCATTTTGTTCAATCTATACCTAATAATAAAGAAAATAAGGCTTCTTGTTGGTCCGTTTTTGTCTACCCCTAATTTTCTGTAGGAATTACAAACAATGCCACCGCTTAGTTCGTTTACTTTTGTTCGTGTGTCGTCTCCGTTTGAAGCGTTTTTTGGGCACGCACATCCTCTCGAACAGAACATAATCTTCTCTGGCCACCACCCACATCCGGCCGCCACCTATGATGAGTCCCCATCCGGCCATCCCTGCTTTCAGTTCAGGGACCCACAACAACCAGCTCTGGAAAAGGAGGTGATGGCCTGGAGCGGGAGTGGGTCTCGAAGAGGTTGACAGGAGTGGTGTGTGGGAGGTTGAGAGGATGCTTGATTTGGGCCACGCCTGCTTGTTGTGCGAAGGATCGACTTAATTGATTGATGTGTTAAAGTTAGGCAGTAAAGGCCGTGAGCGGCCCGTCCGGCCGTGCTCTGCTTATGCGATGGCGTCGGCTGAAAAGGTGAAAAGAGGGAAAGCCATCGGCAACCTGTGGAGATGCTGCGCGCGGCAGTGCGAGCTCCCATGACATAATCAGGAAGTTTGTATTCTGCTCCAATGCCTTCTCAGATGGGGAAAACAGCTTAGGAAAGAGAAGCAGCAGGTTGCGGCACTATGCGTCGATGCCCAGTTTCTATTTTCCTCAAACGGCAAGGTATGTGCCCCCTTTTTTTTTTGAGAACACAGTACAACACGGACTCTCACAAACACACATATGAACCGCACGCACACCCTACCCTATGAGCACCTCCGAGGGATTAAGCCGACACATCTTGAGGTTGACGAAGTTACCACTGGCGCCTCGCTGTTGACGGGCACGTCCTACCACTGAAAGCATAGCACCGATTAAATCCTAAAATAAATCTAGGTAAATGTAAACATCCATACCAATTCTAGGACTTGAACCTGGGTGGGCTGGTTCCACCACAAGGGACCTAACCACCAGAGCCAAACTCTGTTTGCGGTATGTGCCCCCTCTCGAGCATCTTTCAGAGCGTAACTTCTCATTTGCCTTTGATAAATTCATGTGGTATAGGATTCAATTATTGAAGAACTATTCAACCCGTAAAAAAAGAATTTTTGTAGTGAAATTCTAGCTGAGACAAAAAATATTTAATGACAAAAAACCCGTAGCAACGCACGGGCAAGTGTCCTAGTCTTAAAAATAAAAATAAGAAAAAGTAAGAAAATGGGCACATGACCAGAGTACCACCACGTGTACCTTTAAGTTCTTTTCGTACGACAAGCTGTGGCGCACACATATGGTAGGCTTTGGCGCACCTCGTACTCCAACCTATGGCGCACATGCTAAGCTCGCTGTGGCGCACATGGCAGGACCTGCTGTGGCGCACTCGTGCCTCAAATAGCAGTGCGCCATTGCTACTTGGATTAGTAGTGGCGCATCACTAGTGCGCCATTACTAATTGTTAGCAGTGGCGTGATATTAGTGGCGCACCACTAGTGCGCCACTGATAGCAAAAACTGGTGCGCCACTAATAGCCTGTTTTCTAGTAGTGTCTCGAGGAAGCGAACAACCCGGTTGGTTTCGATATGATCGGTTCCCGGATTGAACCCCCAGTTCGCCCTCTTTCGAGTCGCCGGATTATAGGCCGGCAGGTTAATGAAATCTGAGGAACCTTTGTTCCTCACATAGAAAAAAGTCTCCTGCCAGGCACGGCAGGAATCCAAGCCGGAAAACTTGAAGAAGGGGCTCCCCTGGCGGGAACCCACGATGCAGGAGCCGCATCGCACCGGAGGCTTGGGCTTAGGGATGTCTCTACCTTGGACCGAGTTGATCCGAAGGTTGAAGAAGCGGTCAAACGCTTCTTTTGTGGGAAGGAGGCCAATGTAGGCCTCCATGAAAGAAACGTAGCAAGAAAGATAGAAGATGGCGTTGCCAGGAAGATGGTGGGGTTGAAGTTTGTAGAAGTCGAGAAATTCACGAAAAAAGTCAGAGGCCGGAAGGCCGAAGCCGCATTCGAAGTGAGAAACAAAAACAACGAACTCCCGAGGTTCAGGATCAGGTTCCACCTCATCGCGTGGAATCCGGCATGAAACTTGTGCCGGTATCCTCCGGGAGCGGTACAGCCAATCAATATCCTGCTGCACCACGTCTGAGCCTTTCCAGGCCCCGCGGGTGATGCCGGATAGATCCATTCCGGAACCTCGGCCGGAGCTGCTAGCTTCTTGACCTCTGCCGGAGCCGGCCGCTGGAGCGAATGACGAGGCCTCCATCCAGGCTAGTTCAGCCGAGAGCCCGTCGGAAGCTTCGCTTTGGTGGCTACTGGAGGCTGATTCGGAAAGATAGTCTTCGCTAGACATGCAAGTTGAAAGATGCCGGACTCTACCTAAAAACTGTTTCCCCAAAGTCTAGCCTTGCGCGAAGATCTACGAGTGAGAGAAAAAGCAAAGGAAAAGGAAGAAGTAAATACTCTACCGGCCCAAGAACTGGAAAGCAAAAGAGAAGGGGGCAAACGGGCATTGGGGCTCACCTGAGGCAGCGGGAGACGCGAAGAAGAGGCTCGCCGGAGGCGTAGCGGGCTCGCGGTTGTCGACGAAGGCCGGCGACAAAGAGGGGCGGAAGCCGCCAAAGAAAGCTCGAGGCAGCGGCGGCGAAGGAGCGACGGAGGCTCTCTGCGCGGCGGTGACCTTCAGCGCAACGGGAGCAGCGGCGCTAGTTCGTCGGCAACGGTGCTCTGGCGGCGGCTGGCTGAGACGGGAGCGCAAGGGGGCGAAGAGCTCTGTGCGCAGGAAAGGGGGCGAATGCGGAGAAGAAGACGAAGTGGAACCGCACCGCAGTTAAATAGGGAGAGGGAGAAGTGGGCCGGCAACCGCTGGGCCGCGGCGGTTCTGTTCGTGGGCTGCCACGTGGCATGCGGATACACGCGCCAAAAATACGAGGACACAGGAAGGCCACACGGATCCGGAACGGCAGCGCGGATCCGGTGCGGCGCCATAAATGCTGGCGCAGAAGACGAACCGAAGTGACCACTAACAGTGTCGTGCGCCAGTCATAGTGCGCATGTCACTAACAGGCGCGGTACCCGAGATATTCTCGACTTCGTCGAGGAGAGGTTTAATGACAGAGATACCGGAGAAAATCGGTACGAGGACAAAGGTTCGGCAAAAACGCCGAAGAGTTCGATCCACCTTCCGGAAGGATTAAACCGGTACCTAGAGAAAATAGAACCTGGCATGGTCTGTTGGATAGGATCCACCGGACTATACCAGCTTCGGGGACTAATGTCGGGGGGATGACCCCCGGTATGCCAAAGGCATGCCAAAACCGGATGGTTTTAGCCATCAAAGTACCGGTTTAAATGTTATACCGGATAACAAAGGTTGATTTAGAGAATCATACCGGTATCCCAGGAGGGGGATACCGGAACTAGCTAAGAACATACCGGAACTACCGGAACAGGCTACACTGTAGCACGTCGGCAAGACTGGTCAAAGATGCTCTCCAAAGCTAGAAGACAAAGATGAGCGAAGCACTTCAGCTTTAATCGAAGCCATGACGCCAAAGGCAAAGGATGACGTAAAACGTGTCGGAGGATGTCACAGCTTCTGATTGAAGGCGTACCGGCATCACCGGTAGCTAAAGTAGCTTTGTAAAGTAGTTTGTCCAGTCAAAGATCCCATTAGGGTTTCTTAGGGTTTCTTCCCCTGTAAGCCACCCTCTCCCCTATATAAGGAGAGGGGGCATACCCCATCGCGGGTACGTCCAAAGGTGTTACGCTGTACACACAAACCTGTAAGCTCATATGATCAACAAATAGAGAGATCTAGTGCTGTCTTTGCTCTTGAGTTCATCATCTTCTACCTTCGGCCAAGGCCAAGTTCTTGAGGAATCCATCGGGAAACCTCTCCATCTATACCAAAAACCCTCCCCCGAATCCTCTAGCGTTCATTCGGCCCCGAGATAAGCCATCCCATGGCATCTGTCTATTCACCACGACGACAGAACCTAACCCTACATGAGTACAACGCTGCCCATGGCTTTGCTTCTGTTAGCGCTCAGCCTGCTAGAGTACCGGAAAACCGGCTTAGAGCTCGCAACCTAGATCAGGATCTGTGTAAGGAAGTTCTTGCCGGAAAAAGTACCTCTGCATCCTTGAGCATCATAGAAAAACCTAAGTACAGCAGTCCGGATAAAACCATACAAGCTGCTAGGGCTGCAATAGAGCTGTGTGACTCGCTTACCGGAGGTGCTTTAGCAAAACAGCAAGATCGTGTTAGGGAGTTGCTTGATATGATACAGGAACAAAATGTTGAGCAGCTTGCTAGGGTAAACAAAGCTGCAGCGTCAAAATCAGTGCATTCGGCAAAGAATGCCGGAGGCAAGTCGCATGGGCAGGCATCGTCCCCCCATCCGGACAGAAGAAAAGAAAAAGAAGTGAATGCGCAGCAAATTACTGTGTATGATCCGGTTCTTGTCGGAAAACAACAAGCCAGGCGACACGAGGCCGGAAGAAAAAGCCAAGGGGCAGGACGTGGCTATGCCGGAAATGGCTACACCGGAAATGATTATGCCGGTAAAGGTGAAACCGGGCAAAATTATCGTGCAGCGAGAGCATCTTATGTTGAGGAGGAAATGCCTCCACCAAGGTACCGGCAGGCTACGATGAAGCTGATTCTGGAACTGAAAGAATCGGAGTTTACCGGAACCCTTTGGGGGAACGCGTAGGAGAAAGGTGCCTGCCAGACCGGGATGCGAGGCACAGGCTGGACATAGTGTACTTATCGGAGATGATTGAGGTGGAAGGTCCTCCGCGTCCAAAATGCTTTGGCCCACGAATCATGAAAGAGGAACCACCGGTTCGCAACTTCCAGTTGCCCCGTGACACAAAAACGTATGATGGCACCACTAAGCCGGAAGATTGGCTTGCGGATTATGTGACTGAAGTATACGGCGCTGACGGCGGAGGAACCGTAGCAGGTGGAGGGAACCGGCGTTGGGCCGTGAGAATCGTACCATCCTTCCTGGTAGGACCGGCACGCATTTGGCTTAACAACTTGCCAGCAGGAAGCATAAATGGCTGGTTGGACTTTGAGGAAGCTTTCGGAAGTAACTTCAGTAGTACGTACCGGAGGCCAAACAGGCCACAGCAGCTCGCTTTGTGCATGCAGCGCTCCAATGAAACAAACCGGGATTACCTGACCCGGTGGAACTCCACAAGGAACTCATGTGAAGGGGTGATCGAGGCACAGGCCATTGCTTGGTTTTTCAATGGATGCACAAGAGGTTCACCGCTATGGCAAAAGCTGCAGAGAAACATGCCGACAACTTTGGCTGAGATGATACGTGTGGCAGATAGCTACGCATTGGGAGACCCAATGCAACCGGCGGTTCAAGCTGAGCCGGCGCAAACAAGCCAACCACGCCAAGATCAATACCGGGACAACCGGCACAACAAAAGAAGGGAGGATTTTCCGGATCGGAGGTATGGTCCGCAACAAGTGGCCGCGGTGCAGGATAATTCCGGCGCCAGCGGAAACCAGAGACAAAAAACCGGATCGTAGCCGTGGGCGGGTCCTAAGAAAAAATGGGTTGAAAAGAAACCGTGGCAAAATGGTGAGAGGTACACCATGGAATCCGCTATGGATCAGCCGTGCCGGTGGCACACTCCGAATCCTGCAATACCTGCTACCATTTGACAAAAGATTGCACTTGGACCAAGAGGTTAATGGAAAGAGGCATGATGAAAGATGCAAGGGACCAAGGTACCGGAAGGCTACCACCACCACCCCCGCTTACCGGAGCAAATGCGCTACCGGTACAACCTCAGCCGAACCGGCAGCAGAAGCAACAAGTCCATCAGGTGGAAGATGGCAATGGCCAACCACCACCGCCGACACCTTTGGGCCGGAACGTTTACAAGGATCCGCACCTGTGATGTGTTGTGTTCGTTACTGAGCCAACAGACAAGCAAAGCATGCATAGCCGTTCCATGGAAGTGAACGCGGTGATGCCGGCGGTCCCGAAATACATGTTGTGGTCAGATCAGGAAATTACCTGGTCGTTCAAGGATCGGGCCGGTGCCCTATTTAACGTGGACGCGCGGGTGCACGGTGCACCAAGCTCGCGCAAGACGGAGCGAGAGAGCGGTGGCTGTCTATTGGAGGGGGGCGGTGCTGCTACGTTCTGGCTGTGGTGCAGTGATTTTGGAGGCACGCAGGCGTCGGGAGCACGAGGAAAACGCCAGGCAAGGAGGGGTCGCATCCGTCTGCGACGTATTCGACAAAATGCCAACAGGGTGACGAGGCCGTGTGCGTGCAGGGGTGAGGAGGGAGCTGTGCTGCGGATGCTTCTAAAGTTGGGTTCTCACCCTTGCTTGCCACGATAGTACAAGGTATCAGCGCAGGGCGTGGGGTGGTTGACGTGCACGTGGTGACGTGGTACCACAGCCCGGGGACGCACGGGCGTGCAAGGGCAAGAGGGGCTGCATGAGGATCTCGCTGGGGTCGGTCTGAGCAGGGATGGAGTGCAGGGAGCGTCAGCTGCTACTGCCAGGGTATGCACACTGCAGAACATGTGAGACAGATGTATCGGCATGGCTCCAAGAAAAGGGAGAGGACAAGAGAGGAGCTAGGATGGGGTAGGGGGACAGCGGGAGAGGTGGTGCAGGGCGTGCATGCTCTAGGGTTTGTCTCCATCTGATTAGCATTGAGCACAAATGTTGCATGGGCTCCAACTAGCCCCGCCATCTCTTTCTCTCTTTTACTTTCTCACTCACCCGATGGGGCAAATTGCATGCAAGAGCACATGGGTGCAGGGGTGTGGTGAGTGAGTGAGTTGAGAGAGGGATGGATATGCAGAAAAAGAAAGAAGGAAAAAGAGAGTGAGATTGAAATGAAGACTAATATGAGAGTATAAATCCTTGTGTATTTGACCCCCTTTTGGTTTTGTGAAAAATATGATGCTAGATGGTAGATCAATAAGGGTGTGTTGGGCGCATGAAACATTCCATTAATATATGGAATTTATGGGGTGTTTGGTTCTCTAATTAAGAGTTGAGCCAATTTGGGAGGAAAATAAAATAAGCTAGTTTTCTGAAGTTCTTGAGAAAGACAAGATAGAATTTTGGAATTCAAAATATTCTACTTGCATAGCAATGCGCAGTAGGGGTTTCGTTATATAAAACCCGCATTAAATGGCATGAATGACACCCATACCACTACATGCCTCTTTGTAACTAGAAAATAAGATAAATAAAATAATTTTCTAGAAATTATTTTTGACATGGAACAAATATGATAATACTATTTTGGTAGATGAAAAACTCTCGCACTCATCTCGGTGGAAAAAGGGCCATGGCATGATCAAATGTGCTGAGGTGAGGAGAGTGAGGTAAAGGGGAGGCAAGGAATTATTGGAAGGAAAAATAAGAGAGGGGAGGAGTGTGGGGCCCCAGACTAGCTGTCTGAAACACCCGTTATGCATACACATTCACGATCCCATGATCAGTGTGTCGTGAAAGCATAACCGAACTGGTATCAAATACAACATCCATTACAGTACCGAATAAAAAGATTACAATGGCTACATGACCAGATACTTACATAAGAGCCACAATGGTAGGAATCATCAACCACACAGCGGAAATACTTCAGATGAAAGCGTTCGCATGGCCCAAGTCATGCCATAACCCTACAGGCAACTGGCTGGGAAGACGTTCCTAGCTCGCATAGACGTCGTCAAATCCTTCTTCATCTGTTGAACTCCACCAAGTGTGGTCAAGTAAATAGCTAGGGACAAAGCCATGAGTACATTATGAAATGTACTCGCAAACCACCTTAGTGAGAAGTAAAGGATATGCATATTTGGCAGTAGCAAGGAACGGGCACTATTCTAGGGTTACAAGGAGTGAGAGATAGTTTCTCTCGAGAGTATGACATCTCTATATCTTTATTGAAAACCTTTTTGTAAACGAGTTTATTTGCAGACTAATAGGTAAGGATGACGCATTTTTATTTCCGGCCATCTCAAATCGCCATTCCAACAATTCCAGCTTTTCCACCATACCTCCTAGGTACATTTCCACCAGTCCCACTGGCTTCCTTTTCCCGAAACATTTTTGAGGAAAACTTTTATAAAACAAAACTCTTTAGTGCTAAGCAGCAGCCTTCCCAACCGTCCATAACTGCGGACGCGGCTATTCGAATAGTTCTCACTCTGCAGAGGTTGTAAACTTTCCCCAAAAGATCCGGTAAATCCGTCGGGATCATCCCTGGTTCACCAAGCGTCAAAACGCTAGGTTCATATAACCAATCGTAGTATTTCGCTTGCTCGCCTTAGCCTAAGACATGCCGCCTAGACTTGTACCTCTCAACACTAGAGTCCGAGGGGTCATTTACCTAGGAGTAGCAAATTCCCCAACCAGCTCGAGCCTCCGGAATGCCGTGACCAACTGCGGGGCATTATTCAATGGGAGCTCATAGGTTGTACCCGTGCCATCAGTACGCAATGGAAAGGCATTCCTAGTTCGTCGAGAAGGGCACGGTCGATAGGTGTCCATGCTCGGACTACCCCTTACACTTGCAGGACTCAGACTAAGGCGAGACAAGCTACTACGCTACGCCCCGTTCCCACTTTGGGGTAATATGGTTGTACTGTCTTTCAGTCCGTGTGAGTATTAGGCGCTAAAGTTTTTGAAAACATTTTCTTTTCTCCACTTGCCTCCAGCAAATCTTATTTCCATAAACCTCTTTCCTTTCATAAACCCACACTTGGGCAGGGCTACCCCATTCCAATGTTTTCAGAAAACTTCTTTTTAGGGAAAACATTTTCATAACCATTTTTCCAGGGCTCCCATCCTATAGTCCAATTCTTCTTCGAAAAATGGCGACAAGGATGACAAGGTGATAAGCACCATATCACTAATAGAGGTGTGGTCAATAGGTACCATCGAGGGCTACACCCTAAGGGTGGAATAATAAAACTCCAGATGGCACTAACCACCCACATAAATAAATAACTATGCAATTTTATAAAACAACTAATAATGCAAGAGCAAGATAATTTAGGGTGAGATATGGATCACGAGGTGGGTTGCCTCGGTTGGCTATTTATCCTGGGACTTCATCTTCACGAACCATCTGCTCTTCCTTCCTCTTCGAAATCCTCACCGAGATCCTCTCCTCCTCCGGTAGCGTTCGCATTCTAACGTCGCAAAATAAAAGGTGAACAATCAACACATAGACATAGCAACAACAAAACACTCAATCTAGAAGCAAACCATTCGATCAGAGGCACTAAACAAATCAATCAAATGGCACCTATGGCAAGATTTTATTTGTAAAAGGACTATTTTTATCGTCACTAGAAAAGGCCTTAACAAAACATCTATTTGCTAAAAAGGTTCTACCTCTCATCAAGACCTAATCTACACAAGCTTAGGAGGCAAATGACCTTTGGAAACCACCAGTAGGGGTCTGGTGCCAAGGTTCATTAAAAGGCATTTTAAACAAAAACAACATAATTTCCCTCAGGGTAAAATAAGCACTTGCATCAATTTAACAAGCCACTCCAGAATAATGCACACCAAATTTTGGTACAATCACAGAGAGTAAAGCTTGATTTTATAAAGCTACAGAAATTGGATTCACTAAATTTTGGTTTTTAAAATAGTAGATATGATTTTTATAAAACCAGAAATGACTTAGGATCCAAATAATTGGTCTAAATCTTTCCGTGAGTCCAAAAAAATACATGCACCATATCTACTGGAAGGTACTAACATGTACAACAAACATGCATTGGAATCAAACACAAATAAGTTTTTAAATATTTTAAAAAAAAATTAATAAAGTAGAATTTAAAGAAATCCACTTTCAAGGCACACAGAGATCAGAGCATAACAAGCCAGTAACAAACATACCAACAGATAATTACTAAAAAAATTGATCCACCAAAATTGGTTTGACATTCTTCTGAGCTATAAAATAATTATCACAATTTATATACTAAAAAGGTACCATGTCTTGGTTATAAAATCTCCAAAAATAAAATAACACTCACAAAAATAAATCCCTTGACCTGGACGTACCCTAACATTATATCTAACAGGGACACTTTGGTTTGTCCCAAAAAAATTGTAGTTTGAAAATTAAAATTCACATAAAAGCTCTCTGGTTGATATTTGATTTGTGAACCAAACAATAACCAACAAACTTCTACAAGTGGGACCAGTGCCAAAAGATGGGGATTTACATCTACTCCACAACAACATTTACCTCAAGCAAAAATGATCTATACAACATACATACAAAATAAAATAGCTATACTGCAACATTCTAGTCCTAGATTTATCTACACATATACAGCCAAACATCACATGAATGCAATTTTATATGATTAAGATTTTGTTCTCGAGCATCCAGCATTTCGAATCACCCAATTTGGTTCATCGAGGATATCGGAATTTGAAAACCTACAGCTCTCTTTACTGGAGGAATTTCCAGATTTTAAACCCTAAACGGAAATGGGCCGGGGGGGGTGCGTGCGGCCCAGAGTTAACCAAAACCAGCCCAGCATCTGTCGTGGACGCGCGGGTGTCGCGTTTTGAAACGAGTCTTGGCATGGCTATCTGCGTCAGTTTGCGGGGCCCGCTGTCCGGGCGCCATGCATGGCTAGGCTGCATGCAGCCACCAGATATCGATCCGATGGCCTGTGGCGCGCCCATCCGCGTCTACCAGGAACTAGCAACGCGGCCGTGGCTGGCGGCAGTTCGGCGACAGATGCGAAACGGGTGAAGAGGTGGAGAGCTCACCGAGGGCTCGGGTAGACGGAGAAGATGGCGGCGACGTGGAGGCGTAGCTGAGGTCGTGAGGACGTGGCGGAGGGCCGTCGCGGCCGTGCAGCTCCTCCGTGCAGCAGCGTGGCCAGCTCCCTCTCAGGCGGGCTCCACGGACATGCGATGATGGCGATGGTTCAGGGGGCCCTAGGGTATCCAAGATGCGCTGTTGAGGGGCGGAGACGATGCAGGGATCGAGGCGATGCAGACATAGCTTCAACACCCGCATGCAGCAGCAGTGTTGACGGTGCGATGATGATGACCGGCACGGTGACGAGACTGCAGCGACAGCGACGGAGGACTCGCAGGGTCCTCGGAGTCTCCTGGCATGAAAGGAGGAGCGCGTGAGGTGGGTTACAACCAGGATATTTCAGTGAAACAGAGAGATAGAGCAATGGCGATGTGGTTCGACGGTGCGCTATGGAGCGATGAGCGCCGGCATCCGGCTCGTTCTGCAGCTGCCAAGGAGGGAAGAAAGCATCAATGCTTCTCTCTTGGGTACCAGGAGTGAGAGAGGAAGGGAGTGAGATAATCTGCAGAGGGCGAGTCTCGGGGTCGAGTTAAAAGGAGAGGGAGATGGTGCACGGTGGCCGTAGAGCACGGTTCGAGGGCGACACGTGCGCGGACGCTATTGAGCAAAGATGCGGTGGATTCGTGGACGGGGGAGTGTCCAGGGTCCCGTGTGAGTGAAGGGAGTGGGAGGCCCTTGTTGAGATGCTCGGGAACCATGGGAATTTACAGAAGTGCCAAGGTGTTCGACAGAAAATAGAAAACGAAGGAAAGGGCTAGGTTGGGGTCTTGGTCGCATAGTAGAGTCAAGACACGGTACCTCACGGGTCTAACATGATGGGTGAGGCTGAGGGTGTTGCGGTGCTCGGGAACGAGATGGCATAACACAGACACGCTGACCGCGGGGTGGGCGAGCTCGTCCGAGCCAAAGTGAGGGGAGGCTTTGCCTCGGGAGCAAGGACACGGGAGAGAGGAGTGATGGGACACTTCCCTGGCGCGTTCTAAGGATTTGGAGTGGTCTCATCGCTGCTGCCCACTTCTTGGTGTCCACTGAGAGAGAGTGAGAGAGAGGAGGGACTAGAGCTAGCTAGGGTTGCTTCCAGGGGCAGGCATAGCTTCATAGGATCCTTAGTTCTCGTGCAGATACTGCCTTAAAGGAAGCAAACAGCCGTAGCAAGTTTTGGATCGAATCTTGCCCAAGATTGGCATCGGCCTCTTCTCCCTTTTCTCCATACGCTAGTAGCCAAAGGGTGTTACTGTAGCTGCAGCTAGGGTCGACCAGAGTGAGGTGTGGAGGCTGGACAGGTCACGAGGGAGGTGGATGGTGTTTAATTAAACAAAGAGAGTGGAGGGAGATTTGCTCACATGATGCAAAAGCATGGAATGGCCGACTTCTCCTTTAGCTAAGAAAGGATGGACCAAGGGAAATGGATAGGGGATCAAGCAGGTCAAGCAAGAGGTGATGGTGCTGGGGTTATGGAGTCTATGAGGGGGCTTGGGTGAAATAAGAAACTATTTGAGAATATAGAGATGGAAAAAGGAGATTGATCATTTGGTTCATCAATGAATATTTGATCAAATAAAGGTTAGGTGGAATTGTTGATGTGGATAGACAGTTCAGAGATGTGCACTTGGTTTCTTAAGGTATGCCATTCAACTAAGAATTGATTTGGAAAAATGTTTTGGATGATCTATCTATGCATATGGTTCATTAGCAAACAATACTATTTGAAATAGGTATGAACAGTTTTCAGAGTAGCAAAGCTAGTATTTTGAGCTAAAAATTTCTACTTGCTTTATTAGGCAAGGTAGATTGGCTCAATTTTTAAAATAAAGAAGACAAAATCAAGAAATGGTATAAGTACCATAAACATGCATTTTGTTGAAAAGAAAGGAAAATAAAATAAAATAATGATATGGAAATCATTACTTGGTGGAAATGAGATGATAAACACACCCATCTCTTTACCTTGTTTTATTTTAAGAAATAATTTGAAAAGGTTTAATAAAACTAGAGGTAGTTTTGTGGTCAAAACTAGAGAAGAATAATAAATAGGGTTTTGGAAAAAATTCGTAAAATAAATTAAGAAGAAATTTTGCAAATAAGATCTCAGGGGTAGATGATTACTACATTATATAACCATCATTTACACTCTTGGTTTTGTGAAGGTCTAACTTTAATTTAATGAAAACAAAAGAATAGAGTGGGAAAAGGGATCTAGAGCTAAAACATTGGATAGGGTATAAGATCCAAATGGAAATGTTGGTTATGGGATATCATGAGAGATGCAAGACGTGGAAGTTGTATAGGAGGTTGCATAGATGAGATCCATGCCCAAGGATCACCAATAAAAGTTGTGGATGCTTAGAGATCAATTGCCAAAGTTTGAATCTTTTAAGCCTGACAAAAACAGATTTTTGACTTGGCCTCAAAACCATCAAGGATAAGTGGATAGATGAGTGAGATGGTTCAAGGCGAAGGTATGGTGGAGAAGTGCTCATGAAAAGGCAGGTCTAGGACCAAGTGCATTGCCTTATGTGGGAAGGGGTAGCTTAATCGAGAGGATTCAAAATAGAACCTGACAACAGTTTTAGGACTTAGCCAAATATGCGAGGTCTTAGGGTTTTTGTCTAGGGTAAATGAGAGGGGTGTATTAAGGAGTAGATGAACCCAAGCTTTGAATCTGCGACAAGGTGAGTTAGAATAAATCACAAGGAAGATTCCAAGGTAGGTGCATTGACATTGCCACAGGTGGAGGTATTTGAGTCAGAGGTGTAAAGGTTGGACCATATCACAAATTTGGCTCAGTCAAGACTTGGTTGAGAAGAGGTGATCTTGTAGTGTTGAGGTGTTCCAGAAAACCTAAACCAGCAGACCAAGGCAAATCATCTACAAGCAAACCAAAGCAATTCATGGTAACAACCACATCAAGGAAATTCATCTTAATTAGTCTTTAGAAAAAGTTTTTCTTCCCCCAGATTTTTGCACTATGGACACTTAACAAGGTTGCAAAAGATGGGGTGTTACAAGGAGTTGGCTAGGGCATGGTCTAAGTGACCACTTCTTAGCTTATCCCAAAATTCAGATTGTTGGGATGGACACCCTCATGTGATAAAGGTCAAGACATATATTGTAACGCCCCAACTTTTGCAACCTTGTTAAGTGTCCAGAATGAAAAAATCAGGGGAAACAAAAACTTTTTCTAAAGGCTACTTAAGATGTTTTGCCTTGATCTGCTTGCAGATGAATTCCCTTGATGTGATTGTTAATATGAATTGTTTTAGTCTTCTTCTAGATGAATCGCCTTGATCTGTTGGTTCAGATAAATTTGTCTTGAGTTACCTCACAGCATAACCCTTCTAGGGGTAAAGCCAACTAACAACTCACCAACTAAAACCCTTCCACTTGTGGAACCATGTATGCACCTAACCTAAGATCCTCCCTGTGATGTGCTCCATCTCATCCCATCCTTCACTCAAGTTTTGAGACTCATCTACTCCTTAATGTATCCTTCTCTTGCACCCTTGACATCAACCTTGGCATAGCCCCAAATTTGACTAAGTCCTAAAATTGTTACCAGGTTCCATTTTAAATCCTCTGGATTAAGCTACGCCTTGCCCTCTAAGGCAATTCCCTTGGTCCTAGACCTACCTTGTCTTGTGAACTTCCTAACCCTACCAATGCCCTTGACCAGATCAATTACCCACCCTCTTATCCTTGATGGTTTTGCGGCCAAGTCAATAATCTGTTTTTGGCACTGTTAAAATATTCAATCTTTGGCAGTTGATCCTTAAGCACCGACAAATGTTATAGGTGGACTCAAGGCATGGACCTCATCTATGCAACACCCTCTACAACTTCCACGTCTCGCGTGTCCCATTCTATCATTGCAATCTATAGATTTCACTTGATTTTGTACCCTACCCAATGTTCTAGCTGAAGATCCCTTCTTCCTTTCTAATCCATTGTTTTTCCTTTTCTTTGAGTTTAAAAACTTCACCAAACAAAATGTGTAAATGATAGCTACATTATGTAGTGATCCTCTACACTTGAGATCCCATTTTGTAAAAACAAATTTCTCTCTTCCTCTTACAAAATCCCCAAAACCCCCATTGTTTTACTTATCTATTTTGACCACAAAATTATTTCTAGTTTTATTAAAATATTTAAATTTATTTTCTCAAATTAAATATGGAAGATGTGTGGTAATTTTATATCACCTTATTTTCACCTAACAATAATTTATATCAAATTATTTCCCTTGTTTTACTTTCTTTTGGCAAAATGCTTGATTATGGTACTTGTACCATTTCTTGCTTTTCTTGTTTATTTTAAATTTGGGAAAATGTACCTCGCTTCATAAAGCAAGTAGAGCATTTTGAAGCCCTATTTTCTACCTAGCTTCTCTCTATATTTTCAAATTTCAATTCACTTGATTTCTTTCCAATTGTCCATAGACATTGAGGGGATTCGATTACCTATCAAATGAACAAATGGTTAAATTGCATCCTTTGTGCATCAAATGTACATCTCTGATCTACTTTAACATCACCACCTCATCTTCCTAGCCATGGTATTCTTGTTGGACATTTGATCATTTCATGGAGTTGATCTCCCTTTTCCTTCACAAATTCTCAACTTGTTTCTTGGCATTATTATATTATCTCATTGGTCCCTCCATCACCTACACTTCACCTTAGTCAACCTAAGCTACACCTTGGACTTTTCCTTGCCAATGATGGATGGAATTAGAGAGAGAGATAAAGTGAGCCGGCTATGCCAAGGAGTGGCCTCATGCAAGACGTATCCATCTCCTTCTCATATTTTTATTTGATTAAACCAACACCAACCCATTCCGTGAGCCATCCTAGCATAGAACAAGAGGAGGCCGGCCAAGCATGGCATGTCATGCATGGCATCCTTGCACCATCACCTCCCTCTCTCATTCATTTCTTTTGCTTTGAATCATCATCAAACCTTCCGTGACCTCTCTACCATCCACCCCTCTCTCTGGTCGACCTCACCAACAGAGCTACAGTGCTCCCTTGTTCCCTAGTGCTTGGAAGGAACGCGGAAGGGAGACATATGTGCATGTCGGTTTTGGGCAAGATCTTGAGGAGATCTTGCTGTAGAAACCTCCACCCTACTTCAGAACGAGCTGCAGGACTAAAACCATCCATGGGAATCATTGTTGCATCCCCTAACCAGCCCTTCCCTCTCTCTTCTTTCCATGCACGCCCTGGCATGTCTAGAACCGGAACCGAGCACCTCAGCCCGATCCATCGCGCCATAAGACTCCCCTCTCTGACCCCTCTCCTCATGTCACGAACCATTGTCCTTGTCCTCTTCCAAATAACCTCGTTCGACCGTGCTCTGGTGGACAGCGTTCCGTCGAACACCTGGCGAGCACAGGCTTGACAACCCCACCTCTGAGTCGACCGACCTCCCCCTTACCGGTCCTCTCGCCATAGATACCATCTCTCTATTTTGGCCTTACTGGCGCAATCCCTGGTCCTCACCTTGTCTCCTTGCCGCTGGCCACGCTCGCCGCCCTAACCCGCCTGTCCGTGGTGACCAAGTCACTAGAACGGATGGTGCGGCGCCCCTCCCTCTCCTTTTTAGCTCGACCCCAGCACGTCTATGCCCAGCTTCACTCTACTCTCCTCTCCTCACTTCCCTGCATATCCCAGAGCACCTCCCAGGCGTAGCCCTGTGTTCGCCGCGTCTACTAGATCGAACCAAGCTCGCCGGGGTGACTGGCGTCAACGCACGTCGTTGTCGTCGTCCTCGAACCTTTCTCTCTGTTTCTCTTGGTACCAATAGTCCCCTCCTCTTCTTCTCGATCTAACCCCGCCTCTCTACTGGTCAGGATCTCGCCAGGTGGTCACCGTTGCCGTGTGCTGTTCGTGCCGATGCGACCCGCGTCTCCGTCCTCGACACGGAGCTCCCCTCGACCCTAGCTCCTTTCGCCGCACCTTCGTCCGAGGGGAACTTCTGCAAGCTACCTTGAACTGTTCGACCCGCCGTTGCACCACCGAGATTCTTCCGTCGACCACCGTCGCCTCCCGTTGAGTTTCGTCTCCGCCACGGCCATCCTCGATGGCCTCCTTCATGCCATCTTGGGAGGCACTGCATGCTGGGTCTGCGAGCTCCTCGTCGACAACCAGTACCCGCACCACCTCACCGACCGTCTCCAACATCACGCCCCCACGTCATCACCGAAGCCCGGGACATCGTCTCCCATGCGAGAGCGTCCAAAGATCCACCTCAAGCCGCTGTAGTCCTCCTCCGCGTCCTCGTCACGCCCCGAGTTCCCGTGTCTCACCTGCAACGCCGCCATTGTCGACACCCCGCCGGTGAGCACCCCACTGTCCCAGCCCTCATCCCGTCGTCCGGGAGTTCTCGCGCGCCTAACTTCCAGCATAGAAAAAAACACCGCCGCATGCCATTGCATGGACGCATCATCGACTAGGCAGCCCAGACGCCGCCGCCTCTTCCACAACGCCGTCGTCAATGCCGAGTCCAACGGCCGCATGCAGCACGACCCATGCATGGCGCCTGGCTATGGGCCCCGCGCGTCGACATGGTCGGCCACGTCCTAGGCCATTCAAAACGATGGCTCCCGCGCGTCCGTGGTAGCATCTGGGCCGGCCTGCGGCGAATCCAGTGGAACCAGGCCGTTTCGGCCTGTTTCGTCTCCTCCTTTTCTGAAAATTTTATTGTCTAGATAGATCTGCTATAGGTTTTGAATCACCAAATATTCTTTGATGCTCCAAATTTGGTTATTCATAATCCTGGATGCTCCAATACTAAATATTAACCATAAAAAAATGCATGCATGTGGTGTAGTGATGTATATCTGTGCCGGTAAAACAAAACCTAGAAAGTTACAGTATGTGCATTTTATTTAGTGTGTCTTTTCTGTAGATCCTTTTTGCATGAGGTTAAGTTTGGTGTGAAGTAGAAATAAATACCTTTACTTTTGCACTAGTCGCACATGCATAAGCTTCCTGGATCTGGTTTGGTTTACAAATCAAATTTTGACCAGAGAGCCATTCCATGAATTTTATTTTCGAAACTACAAATGTTTTTGAATCAAACCCATGGGCTACAGGTATAAGTCATGTTAGGGTACTGTTTTTCCAAAGGAAATATTTTTAAGAGTGTTAGTTTAATTATGGGGATTTTATTACTGAAACAGGATACCTTTTCAGTATCTGATTTTTGTAAATTCATTTAAAAATCAGAAAAATACCAAACCAGTGGGGTTAGCTCACATTTGGTATTAGCTACCCATGGGTATGCTTGGCTCTGGTTTGTGATGCTCTGATACTGGTGTACCTAGGTGTTTATGTTCTCTGGTTTCTGTCTTGTTTAATTTGTCTAGGTTAATTAAAAATTAATCTGCAAGTGATTCTTGTGCAAGTGTGTTCTAAATGTTGTTAGATTTTTTTAGGTATGTTGCATGTATTTTTGTGATTCACAGAAAGATTTAGGACATTTAAATGGTTCCTAAGTCATCTCTAGAATTGTAAAAATCATAACTTTTGTTTTAAAAACCCTAAATTACTGAAACCACTTTCAGTAGCTTGTGTTTGTGAACCTTTACATACTTTGATTTTACCAAAAAAAATTGTGAATTATTCTGGAATGGTTTGTTGATTTGGTGTGTTGCTTGTTTCTTTTTATTTTGCGACGCTAGATTCGAACACCGCCGGAATCAGAGGAGGAGGTGAATTTGGAGGATTTGAGGAAGAAGGCCAGGGACACTTTGCTGATCAAGGCAAGCCACCTCTTGATGCATACCTTGTCCTAAATATCTTGCTCTTGCATTATTACAAGTTTTTATAAATTGCATGGTTTTATTTATGTGAGTGGTTCCGCCACTCGAAGTTTTATTATTCCACCCTTACGGGTGCAGCCCTCGTGATACCTACTAATCCAACACTTGCTAGAGATATGGTGCTTAACACCATATCATCCTTGTCGCCGCTTTTCAAAGAAAAGTCGGACTATAGGTCGGGAGCCCTCTTCAAAAAGGTTTGTGAAAATGTTTTCAACAAAGAAGTGTTTCGAAAACCATGGAATGGGGTAGCCCTGCCCAAGTGTGAGTTTATGAAAAGGAAAATGGTTTTGGAAAGAAAAGTTGCTGGAGGCAAGTGGAGAAAATTGTTTTCGAAAAACTTTGGTGACAGAGTACCTAATCGGACCTAGCCAGTACAACCACATTACCATTTAGTGGGACGGGGCGTAGTGTAGTAGTTTGTCTCGCCTTAGTTTGGGTCCTGTAAATGTAAGGGGTAGTCCGAACATGGACACCTATCGACCGTGGAATTCCCGACAAACAAGGAACACCTTTGTGGGGACCCCGGACTAGCTGTCCGAAATTCCCTGTTATGTATACAGTTCACGATCCCATGATCAGTGTGTCGTGAACACATAACCGAACTGATATCAAATTACACCATCCATTACAAAGCGGAATAAGAAAATTACAACATGGTCACCTGACCAATACTTACATAATAGCCTCGAAGGGCCTAACTAAACATCGAGTAGCATCATCACTTCAGCAGTCAGCAGTACCCAAGTCATCTGCCATAACCCTACGAGCAACCGACCGGGAATACGTTCCTAGCTCGCATAGACGTCGCCAACTCCTTCTTCATCTGTCGAACTCCTTCAAGTCTGGCCAAGTAAATAGCCAGGGACAAAGCCGTGAGTACATTTCAATTGTACTCGCAAACCATCAAGAAGGTGATAACAATTCTAACTAAAGAAGACAAGAGAGGAAGAGTAGTTTCTCTTGTGGATATAGCATGTGGAAGAGAAGATATGTTTTTGGTGGAGATAGCATCCCAACTTCTCAATCGAAGGGGACACTCCAAGAATTTATCTAAGACATCTCTATATCTCTATTGAAGAAGAGTTCCTCTACATGAAAACACTAGGAAGGGTCACCCCATTTTGTTTCATTTTCCTCAACCATCTCCACATGGTCGGCACAACATCTTTCCCGTACCCTTCCGGTACTTCCAACACACGCATTTCCTTTGGAAATCATTTTCAAAACCAAAACTCGACACAGCTCGGTAACGGCCATCCCAACCGTCCATGACCGCGGACGCGGCTATTCGAATAGTTTTAACTCTGCAGAGTGTGCGCACTTTCCCCACAAGAACCGATAAATCCGCCGGGATCATCCCCGGTTCGACATACAAAAGTATGCGAGGCTCGGATAATCAGTCATAGTCCTTCGCCTGTCTCCCTTGACAAGAGTCCTTCCCTGCGGGCTTACCCCTTCCCGGCACCCCGGCAGCATACCTCCTTTTGAGCGTATCTCCGGCGCCATGACAGAAGACCCTCAGTAATCGTCCCGCTGCAAGTTAATGCAGTGTATTGCCTCCTTCAGAGCGCAACCCGGTGTCAGAGGTCATCGTGACCCTCCTAGAGAGTTGTGAAGGTGTCTCAAGTCAATTTCAACAAACTACGAGACTAAGCCCGTACCCACTTTGGATAATGTGGTTGCGCTGTGTAATTGTTCCGGCGAATACAAAGAACCATGTGTCGTTTTTCTCAAAAACCCAAGTCACACCCACACTTTCCTCTTTCCAACCATCTTTGTCAAGATCCTTTTCTTTCATAAATCATACGCTTGGGTAAGGTTGCCTCACCCAAGGTTTTCATAAACATTTACAACAAGGTAAACCTTGAGGGGTTCCCAACCTATAGTTTCATGAGTTGAACTAGTATTGCACTACGGCCGAGATGAGAGTCATCCCGCCATAGATGAGGTATAAAGGGGTAGTGGAGTGGATCATACTTGCTTAAGGTAAGCATGTATTATGACAACACAAGGAGGAATATACTCTCAGATTTGTGGTGCTAACTACACAACTTAGATAGTGGAGTGTCACTATCCAACATATTCTCCAAGATGGTACACGGCATACTCCTCTCAAGTTGAGAATACACCAAGATCATGACATTGATACCTCTATACTACAAAGGGGTGGGTGTGGTGTAAGTTACTATCTTGAGATGGAACATGCTCAAGTTGAGCATACAAGATAACCAAGTGGGATAGCACGGCCATGTTACCATGCATCCCATAACACAAGGACAAATAGTGGAGCATCACCACTAGGGAGTACCCCACTTGCAATCACACATAGATGACATAAATAGAGATAATAACACACATAGAATGAAGGTGCTTTGAACATCAACAAATGACATCCAACTAGACACCGGATCAGAGATCAAAAGATGGCTTGCCTTGGCTTATTTGTCCCCGGACTTCTTCAGCTCCATCAATATAAGAATCCCAATAACATAAATAAAATCCTCGTCCGATTCCACTTCTTCTTCTTCTCCGGAATTGTTCGCATCTATCGCCGGAAAATATAAAAGGAACACAATCAATCATATTGCATCAACAAAACAAACATGCAACACTCAACAATCAATAGCTAACCACTTTACTAAGGGCTAATATACGAAATACTTATAGATACTACAAAGCAACTAAAAGAAAACCCCATTTATTTACCTAGTGAAGGTATGAGAGTGCCACGACTTAGCAATTGCCTCTCTAGATATCACCATGGCACAACTAAGTATCCCCTGGTAGATAACATCATAAAGAGGACAAGAGCATTAGTTTGGCATCACAAACATTCACAATACATTTTCAAACATTTTTGGAAAAGTAGAAAACAGTTTTCCTAACATAATTTGTTCCCATAACACTACAACCAAAATAGGAAGCAAACCATAATCCACATCATTTGAAAACTCAAGCTAAACAAAAGAGCTAATGTTAAGTTGCAGAGGTTCTGCTTTGCAAGCATAAAACAATGGTTGCCCATCTCTACCAAAAAGAGTTGGTCAAGGGTTTTAAATAAACCGAAAGGTTTTGCTTCAACAATGCATGTCACACATAAACATTACTAACAGTAACAAATATGTATGAACAGAGACTAATAATATTTTTCCTATATAGCCAGTACTAATACAAGACTAACCCAATTGGAATCACCCAAAAATATTTAACCTACAATTTTAGGAATTTCTTTGAATCTGACTGTACAGAAAACAAGATCTGTAAGCCATAAATCGTAGAAAAATCCTAAAAATATGAGGCCACTGGAATTTGAAAGACATTTAAACATAGATGCATACACAATTGGATTTGGGTTCAAATTGTTTCTGAAACTCTCACAAATGGATTGACAAGATTACTGCATGTCTATACCATTTGCTTCACCTCTGGAGTTACAGAATAGATAAAGGTTTGAAACTTGTTTGAGATGATTAAGAAAACATTCAGTAATCCTACAGAAGTGGAATCACTCAATTAGGTTCAAAAATGGATTTTTGATGAATTAAAAGCTAACAGCCATGTCTGCAGAACATACAGAACAAGTTTAATTCATCAAAAATCATACACAAATCATAAAAATATGAGGTCTGCTGCATCTGAAAGCTATTGAAGAGTTGGTTCTTACCCAGTTGGTTTCATTAAAAAATTCGTCTCCAAGCTCCTGGTTTAATTCGACAAAATCAGATCTGACGAGATCTTGATCTGTGAACCATTTCAGTTTCAGGAGGTCAATCGAAGTGAAACCACCGCAAAAGTGAAGGTACTGAAGAGGGCTTTCACCCACAGTTGAGTTTGCTCAAAAAGGTTTTGTAAAACGGGAGAAATCTAACAAACAGTGATTCTGCATGTTTTCAGGACTTTATTTACCATGCAGAATCCGTAAATAATTTGAGGATGAGACCAACGCCAAGTTGTAGATCTTTTAAATACCTATCTGCGGAACTTTGAATCACTCGATTTGGATCTGCACACGAGATTTGGCGGATTTTACAAGTTCGTACCAGAATCTGAAACAGCAAGATACAGAAATTACTGCAAGGTTTTGGACGAACTTTGCTCAAGAACTTCAGATCTGAGGATAGCTCAAGCTTCTCCATGCTTGGACCAACATGCACCTGCATCAAGATCCAATCTTAGCAATGGAGGAAGAGGAAGAGGAGAGAAAACCATCTAGGGTTGGGGAGAAGAGAGGGAGAGGGAAGCTCTCATTGTGAGGGGAAGCTTGAGGAAGGAGGGAGTTGCATCTTGGAGAGGTTTCCATGGCCATGGCCGGCCATGGTTGCTAGGAGGAGCAGCATTTCGTGGTGGAGGAGAGGAGGAGAGTGTGAGGGAGTGGAGAGTGAAGAAAATGAGCAAAGGGGGAGGTGGTGGCTGGCCAAGGGGGTATTTATAGAGGGAGAGGGGTGGCTGCCTCCTTTTTCATTGGCCAAGGAAGGTGGCTGCCCATTTATTGATTGGAGTAGTTGGGAGGCAATGCTTGCAAGAGAAGAAAGTGAGGAGAAACATGGCTGGCCGAAATTTTCATGGCCGGCTCCATTCTTGCCAAGCACAAGTGAGCAATGTGAGAGAAAGGCACAACATCAATGTGTATAGACAAGGTATGATGTTGAGAAGATAATATCAAAGAGTGACTTTGATAATGATAAAAATAGGAGTAGATACATATAGATAAAAATGAGTATGAAGGTGACATGTGCCATGTGCCATGAGAATAATCTCCACCACTTTGGTTGAGACCAACTTAGGATGAAGATAGTTCCCAAGGTATAGTTGATGATTAGAGGTTTACATTAGAATTCAAAATTGAAAGAATTGGGATTCACCACATGGAACAATGCATGAGCATGCCAAGGTAGATGGGTGGTGATGGTGGTTTAGTCAATGATAGAGCAAGATTAAGAGAGATGGTGAGTGAAGTATTCATGTACTCACAAGGATGAATATATTGACATAAATCATCAATTCATGAGGTCAAGGCAATGATGGAAAAGAATAGAGGAGTGAGATAGATATGATGAAATATAAGATGTGCAAGTGTTGCCATTCGAAATAGAATTTATTTGAAAAGTACTTGAAACACCTCAATTGTCTAGGGACAATTGGGAATGAACTCAAGTGGAATGGCATTTGAAAATGTTGAGAAAAAACTAGTTGGAACATAGGAGCTCAAAATATTCTACTTACTTTCTCAAGTTAGGTAGAGTTTTTCTCAAATGTAAAATAATCAAGAGGGAAACAAGAAATGGTATAGGTACCATAAACAAGCTTTTTGTTAAAACAAAGCAAAATAGAAATAATGTTTTATAAATCAATACTTGGTAGAAATGGGATGAAAAACAAAACCCATTTCAGTTCCTTGTTTTCTTTGAAGAGAAATCTTGGAAAGTTTTAATAAAACTAGAAGTAGTTTTGTGATCAAAACTAGAGTAGGAAAACTGTAGGATTTTTTAGGAGGGAAACTAATTTAGGGAGGAGTGTTCTCAAGGGTAGATGGTGGCTACAAAATGTATCCATCATTCCCACTCTTGGTTTTGTGAAGATTAAACTTGAATAAAAACAAGAGGTAAAAGTGAAGGAAGTGATCTAGAGTTGAATCATTGGATAGGGTATAAGATCAAGTTGAATATAAGTGATGCAAGGGTAGAATGAGACATGCAGGATGTGGAAATTGTAGAGGGAGATGCTCAGATGAGATCCATGCATTGAGATCACCAAGTTGTGAATTAAGGATGATTGAGCTATCTTGTACCACACAGAGAAAAATCAAGATGGCACACTCATGTTGTCATCAGGAGAGAGGTTTGATGTAGTAAGAAGGAAAACAATTCTTCCTAAGCCACACATGTGTTTTATTTGGTGAGTTGCTTGTTTAACCACTAGGGGTGTCGTTCTATGAGGTAGCTCAAGACAAAACTCAACAAGCAAATCAAGACAATACATCTACCAAAAGATCAAGGCAATTCATCATAGCAAACAGATCAAGGCAATTCATCTTAATTAGTCTATAGAAAAAGTTTTTGTTCCCCCTGATTTTTGAAATAAGGACAACTAATCAAGGTTGAAAAAGTTGGGGTGTTACAACCTTTCCATTGCGTACCGATGGCAGGGGTACAACCTATGAGCTACCATTGAATAATGCCCCGCAGTTGGTCGGGCCATTCCAGAGGATCGAGCTGGTCGGGGAATTTGCTACTCCTAGGTAAACGACCCCTCGGACTCTGGTGTTGGGAGGTACAACTCTGGGCGGCATGTCTTAGGCTAAGGCGAGCAGGTGAAAAACTACGATCGGGTACTTGTCGTGGCATAGGTTTTTATGCAGGGATGATGCCCACACGATAAGTATTCGGATCTTGTGGGGATAGTGTACAACCTCTACAGAGTGTAAAACTATTCGAATAGCCGTGTCCGCGGTTATGGACATGGGAAAGGCTGTTGCTTGGCATTGAAGGAGTTTTGTTTTACAAAAGTGTTTTTCCAAAAAGGTTTTGGAAATGTACCTGGGAGGTGCGGAAAATATCAGTGGGACTGATGGAGATGTACCTGGGAGGTACGGAGGAAAGTTAAAGCTGTTTTGGTCAATCCGCTGGCCGGAAATGAAAATGGGTCTTCCTTACCTATTCGTCTTCAAATAAACTTGTTTTCAAAAAGTTTTTCAACAAAGATATAGAGATGTCATACTCTCGAGAGGAACCACCTCTCGCTCCTTTTCACCCTAGTTTAGTGCCTGTTCCTTGCTACTGCCATATTGCATATCCTTTATTTCTCTCTAAGGTGGTTTGCGAGTACATTCAAACGTACTCATTGGCATTGTTGTCCTGGCTATTTACTTGGCCAGACTTGGTGGAGTTCGACATATGAAGAAGGAGTCGACGACGTCTATGCGAGCTAGGAACGTCTTCCCAGTCAGTTGCCTGTAGGGTTATGGCATGACTTGGGCCATGTGAACTCTTTCGTCTGAAGTATTTCCGCTATGTGATTGTTGATCTCCTGCCATTGCGACTCTTATGTAATTATTGGTCACGTGACCTGTTGTAATATTTTATTCGGTACTGTAATGGATGATGTATTTGATACCAGTTCGGTTATGCTTTCACGACACACTGATCATGTGATCGTGAATGTGTATGCATAACGGGTGTTTCAGACAGCTAGTCCGGGGCCCCACAGAGCTGGTATCAGAGCCATCCTGATTGTAGGAGACCTTAGTTAGCATGGACGTCAGTTAGGAAAATAATACTTTGGTAAAAATATTTACAAAACTTATTTTCCTAAGTAACCAGAAGCTTAGCTTCTATCCTTCTTACCTATTCAAAGACTTCTCATTCTTACCTCGCTCTTTGATTTCTAAAGACTCTGGAAACTTCTTACTCTACTATCTCATCCTCTTCCAAATCAATATATTTGACGATATCCCAACTCGGACTCGGAGACTCGAAGTCAAAGATGGATCAACCCTTCAGGAAGTCTCAAGTATCTCTGGCTGCAGCTATTGAAGTTTGATGCCGACTTATCAGTACGCGAATAGAGATAATAAGAGCATGTCTTTGGTTGTCACCAAAGTCTGTCAAGGAGTTGACCTTGTTCCTCTTTGACTTGCACTTTTGCAGTCGTCAAGGATCAAGTCTTCAGTTCTTGACTAGTAATTGTTAGGACCGTCACAAGAAGCTGTCATCCATGGAGCTCATAAGCAATTACCCCTCCGAATTGAGACCAGAAAATCCTATGCAGCTTCCGACCCCGACTCAACATCGACGGCTCAACATCAGGTCTACTTCACCACAAACTGCTACAAGAATCAATGTTGATGTCAATATCAGCAAAATGAAGACGTTTGCATCTCTGACCAACCCAAGCCTATAGGATGGATAGGACCAACTCAATTGCTTCGATTGAGCTACCCCTGCGTATTAGGTACCCTTGGGTACTTGAAGTACCTCGTGTGGTTCTCATGATTGTTTATCGTTTTCTAAGATTGTTGTTTGAGTGCTTGTGATTGTTTGTGATTGCTTGTTGTGTGTATGTTTGTTTTGGCCTTTCGGCCTGAAAAACACTATTTGTGAGGTAACCCTCACTAGGAAACCCCCTAAGATGTTTCACCCTCGCATCCGCCCAAATATTCTGGTAGAAATTCGAACAGTTAGTTTACAAATTTAACGGGAAACTCTAACTCTAACTTGCGTAACAGCCTGACCCTGTTTTCCCCAGAGGCCAACTTCACCATGACACTCAGCCAAAGACACCTTGCGACGCAAATGAAGCATAAGCCACTACTTTAAAATTGACTGTAATTCCACGAGAAGATGAAGCCATACAAATTTTGACTAACCGTAGAGCATAATCACGCTAACCTTGAGGTTATCTTCTTAAAACCTTAGCCTGACTCACCTTTTAACAAGCTAAGTGAGCTGTAGCACCGAAGCCAAGTTACTCTACAAGGTCCATCTGGTCCTCATCAAGTGAAGCCTTTACGGACAACTCAAGACTCAAGATTTGGTGTACTTTAATGAACACCAACCCTAAAACTGAAGACTGTTTTCGACGACTGTTGCTGCTGCTTTATGTGAAGACCCACCAGGAGTTCCGCTGATGTACTAACTTAATGAGCGCCTTACAGGGAAGTACACGCCGTGTGTGCCTCTTGAAGCTGTGGACTGCACTTCGCCCCTGAAGATTCTTCAACTCAAGACAGGAGATCGATGATTTCTTTAAAAGCGCCCGACAGGACCCCATGACTGTAGTTCTGAGTTTTCCCGAACCCCGATGAACAATCTTAAGGGTGGAAGACTTTGTCTTCCACTAAAAATTGAAGCTAACTCTAACACGTTCGACCCTACTAAAACACTGTTAGGGTGTCTAACTCTCCAAGTATTGTGGACCCCACGAGGATTGCTCGAAAGCTACAGATCTCACACCGGCATAGAGAAGTCAACCTCTTCACGAAGCTTTCCCTCGGTGGAAATCTACCGTGTCTCTCAGAAGCTAAAGCTGTGATCTTCCGAAAACGGCACGTCTACCGAAGGATGGAGTCTAACTTAGATTAACCTATAAAACATTTCTAGTCCTACGCTTAGTAATCTCGGGACGAGATTATTTTAAGGGGGGAAGGATTTGTAATGCCCCAACTTTTGCAACCTTGTTAAGTCTCCGGAATGCAAAAATGAGGGGGAACAAAAACTTTTTCTAAAGGCTACTTAAGATGTTTTACCTTGATCTGCTTGCAGATGAATTCCCTTGATGTGATTGTTAATATGAATTGTTTTAGTCTTCTTGTAGATGAATCGCCTTGATCTGTTGGTTTAGATAAATTTGTCTTGAGTTACCTCACAGCATAACCCTTCTAGGGGTAAAGCCAACTAACAACTCACCAACTAAAACCCTTCCACTTGTGGAACCATGTATGCACCTACCCTAAGATCCTCCCTGTGATGTGCTCCATCTCATCCAATCCTTTACTCAAGTTTTGAGACTCATATACTCCTTAATGTATCCTTCTCTTGCACCCTTGACATCAACCTTGGCATAGCCCCAAATTTGACTAAGTCCTAAAATTGTTATCAGGTTCCATTTTAAATCCTCTGGATTAAGCTACCCCTTGCCCTCTAAGGCAATGCCCTTGGTCCTAGACCTACCTTGTCTTGTGAACTTCCTAACCCTACCAATGCCCTCGACCAGATCAATTACCCACCCTCTTATCCTTGATGGTTTTGAGGCCAAATCAATAATCTATTTTTGGCACTATTAAAATATTCAATCTTTGGCAGTTGATCCTTAAGCACCCACAAATGTTATAGGTGGACTCAAGGCATGGACCTCATCTATGCAACACCCTCTACAACTTCCACGTCTTGCATGTCCCATTCTATCCTTGCAATCTATAGATTTCACTTGATTTTGTACCCTACCCAATGTTCCAGCTGAAGATCCCTTCTTCCTTTCTAATCCATAGTTTTTCCTTTTCTTTGAGTTTAAAAACTTCACCAAAAAAAGTGTGTAAATGATAGCTACATTATAGTGATCCTCTACACTTAAGATCCCATTTTGTCAAAACAAATTTCTCTCTTCCTCTTACAAAATCCCCAAAACCCCCCATTTTTTTACTTCTCTATTTTGACCACAAAATTATTTCTAGTTTTATTAAAATATTTCAATTTATTTTCTCAAATTAAATAGGGAAGGTGTGTGGTAATTTTATATCACCTTATTTTCACCTAAAAATAATTTATATAAAATTATTTCCCTTGTTTTACTTTCTTTTGGCAAAATGCTTGATTATGGTACTTGTACCATTTCTTTCTTTTCTTGTTTATTTTAAATTTGGGAAAATGTACCTCGCTTCATAAAGCAAGTAGAGCATTTTGAAGCCCTATTTTATACCTAGCTACTCTCTATATTTTCAAGTTTCAATTCAATTGATTTCTTTCCAATTGTCCATAGACATTGAAGGGATTCGATTACCTATCAAATGAATTCAAATGGTTAAATTGCATCCTTTGTGCATCAAATGTACATCTCTGATCTACTTTAACATCACCACCTCATCTTCCTAGCCATGGTATTCTTGTTGGACATTTGATCATTTCATGGATTTGATCTCCCTTTTCCTTCACAAATTCTCAACTTGTTTCTTGGCATCATTATATTATCTCATTGGTCCATCCATCACCTACACTTCACCTTAGTCAACCTAAGCTACACCTTGGACTTTGCCTTTCCCTTGATGGATGGAATTAGAGAGAGAGAGAGAGAAAGTGAGCCGACTATGCCAAGGAGTGGCCTCATGCAAGACGTATCCATCTCATTCTCATATTTTTATTTGATTAAACCACCACCAACCCATACCGTGAGCCATCCTAGCATAGCACAAGAGGAGGCCGGCCAAGCATGGCGTGCCATGCACGACATCCTTGCACCATCACCTCCCTCTCTCATTCATTTATTTTGCTTTGAATCATAATCAAACCTTCCGTGACCTCTCTACCATCCACCCCTCTCTCTGGTCGACCTCACCAACAGAGCTACAGTTCTCCCTTGTTCCCTAGTGCTTGGAAGGAACGCGGAAGGGAGACATATGTGCATGTCGGTTTTGGGAAAGATCTTGAGGAGATCTTGCTGTACAAACCTCCACCCTACTTCAGCACGAGCTGCAGGACTAAAACCATCCCTGGGAATCATTGCTGCATCCCCTAACCAGCCCTTCCCTCTCTCTTCTTTCCATGCACGCCCTGGCATGTCTAGAACCGGAACCGAACACCTCAGCCTGAGCCATCGCGCCACAAGACTCCCCTCTCTGACCCCTCTCCTCATGTCACGAACCATTGCCCTTGTCCTCTTCCAAATGGCCTCGTTCGACCGTGCTCTGGTGGATAGTGTTCCGTCGAACACCTGGCGAGCACAGGCTTGACAACCCCACCTCTGAGCCGACCGACCTCCCCCTCACCGGTCCTCTCGCCAAAGATACCGTCTCTCTATTTTGGCCTTACTGGCTGTTATCACCAGATTTTAGACAAATCCAGAGGTGGGCCGGGCTTGGAAGATTACATGTGGAAGATTTCTGAAGCGGCCTGGCACGAAGGGTTTGGGCTGAATTGCCCGTGTATCTTTATTTAGTAGTTTATTGTTTTAGATAAGGGTTAGAGTTTGTATCGTGCACGATGGGATGTTCCCACGTTAGAAAGTCCCCTGGACTATAAATATGTACCTAGGGTTTATGGAATAAACAACAACTCACGTTCAACCCCAAAAACAAACCAATCTCGGCGCATCGCCAACTCCTTCGTCTCGAGGGTTTCTATCGGGTAAGCGACATGCTGCCTAGATCGCATCTTGCGATCTAGGCAGCACAAGCCCCACGTTGTTCCATGCGTTGCTCGTACTGAAGCGTTTTTGATGGCGAGCAACGTAGTTATCATTAGATGTGTTAGGGTTAGCATTGTTCTTCGTTTAAGCATGCTTACGTAGTGCAACCCTTGCATATCTAGCCGTCCTCACACCTATCTCAGGTGTGGGGCGGCACCCGCTTGATCATTATTTAGTAGATCTGATCCGTTGCGATTGCTCCTTGTTCTACAAGGATTAGTTTAATATCTCGCAATAGTTAGGCCTTACAAAGGGGGAGGATCCAAGTGGCACGTAGGGTGGCGTTCGCAAGTCCTAAACGGGATGTTCCTAGGATCAACTTCATGTTGGTTTTTTGGCCTTGTTTAGGATCGGCTTACGAGCACCGTGCGTGGCCGCAAGGCCCAACCTGGAGTAGGATGATCCGATTATGCGGTGAAAACCCTAAATCGTCGTAGATCTCATTAGCTTCATCTTGATCAAGCAGGACCACCAAGTATTCGTGCACCCCGTACGGATCATGGGTGGATCGGCTCTTTGAGCCGATTCACGAGATAACCTCGAGAGCCGATCGAGGCTCGTATTTAACGTTTACATGTATGCCCCTGCAGGAAACTAAGCGAGGCATCCTCATCACCTTCCTGACCAGGTATAGGTCAGGTGGCACGCCCTTGCACTTCGCAACGCCGCGTGTGACCAGAAGAGCATTGCGGGCCGTCGCTCGGAGGGGTCTCAGCCAGCCGCAGCTCTAGGCTCTTCCCGGCTCTACGGTGTTGACAAGGCCGCTGCCCGCCGGTGGGTTTTGGCAGTCAACACATTCCGGCACGCCCGGTGGGACAATCGTCTACATCAACCACATCGCCATCTACATCCGAGATGGCGGACGGCACGCCGGTCACCTACGGGGATCTGCCTGACGACCTCAAGAAGCAATACAACGAGATCAAGGCTACCCTCGAAGCCGACCTCATCGGCTCTTTTCAGAGAACCCGTTCCGGTGGCATCAGATGGAAGGGGTTCTCACCGCAAGGTGCGCTCGGTGGGATAGACCTCTCTACCCCGTCGGAGGAACGCACCAGGGGTCTGCGGCAGGAGATCAACTACCTGGTGGCTCACTCACTACACCGCCACTCTGAGAACTTGGTCAACGTGTTGGAGCGTGTCGCTCGCGCGTGATCCAGGAGATCATGAGCCACCGGTACTCGCCGTCGGGACCAGCTCTCGGGACTCATCAAGGAGAGTTGCCATTCCGAGTCCCGTCCACCGCTGCCATATGCGTTGGCAGCACCTGCTGAAGTGCCGACTACACCGGCATTCCTCGTCTACAGGATTGGTGGCGACCCTAGTGACTACCGAGTTCTTAATGGAGGCGCCTAAGGAGATCCCTCAAGGATACGCGTGCATGTATGTGCCGGATTGTGGTGACTGGGCACTCACAAACCAGGCCACAACATCGGGGACTCCGGCGAAGACAGGAGGAAAGTCGGCGACAGAGCAGACGTGGCTAACTAAATACGCCACACCGACGAAACTCCCGAGCCCAGCTCCTGCAGATGGCTCGGAGCTGGAAAAGCAAACATGGCAGGCCAAGTACGCCACCCCGGCGAATCTTCGTAGTGCAACTCCTACGGCCAGCACAGCGGATCAGATCAGTACCATACTGAGAGACCAATTCGGCATGATGCTGAAAAGAAGGGCAGTCGGCTATTCCAAGCCGTACCCCGACGATTACGAGATGATCCCGCTGCCACCTAAATATCGGCTCCCTGACTTCTCCAAATTCAGTGGATCAGATGGCTCCAGCTCCATCGAGCACGTCGGCCGATATTTGGCTCAATTAGGACCGGCTTCAGTGTCGGATCAGCTATGCGTGAGGCTCTTTTCACAGTCCCTCACGGGATCGGCTTTTGGATGGTACACTTCTTTGCCAGGCAAACTCCATCCGAGTCTTGGAAGCAATTGGAAGAACAGTTCCATATGCAATACCATTCGAAGCTTCCGAGTCCGGCATTGCCGATCTAGCACAACTACGTCGAAGCGCGGGAAACGGTGACAGAATACATCCAGCGCTTCAGGAATCTTAGGAACCGATGTTATTCGGTTCGTATAACCGAAAAGGAAGCAATCGAGTTGGCGGTAGCAGGCCTTGCAACACAGCTCAAGGACATGGCCTCCCAAGCAGATTATCCTCGCCGGCGCACATGGTTCAGAAACTATCAGCATATGAACAGCGCCACCCCGACCTGTACCAAGACAAGTTCAAGCGTGCAGTAGTTATGGTCGATACAGAGGAAGATGAAGTGCCTGCGGGAGGCCAAGAGATAGCAAGTGGCTGAGTGGACTCGGGGGGAACCCCGTGGCCCGCAAATGGGTAAAGCCACCGGGGCCGCCCGGGGATTTGATTTTGACATAACCAAGACCGAACAGATCTTCGACCTCCTGCTCAAGGAGAAACAGCTTGACGGTTCCCGAAGGTCTCAAGTTCCCCACGGCAAAAGAGCTAAACGGAAAGCCATACTGCAAATTCCACAACTCGCTTTCCCATGCCACCAACGACCGCCGGGTGTGGCGTCAGCACATCCAAGCGGCGATAGAGAAGGGGCGGCTAATTTTCAACCAGTACGCCATGAAGGTCGACACCCAACCCTTCCCCGCCGTTAACATGGTAGAAATTACCTACCCTGAAGGTTGCCGGCCGGGTCCCTCGTTCAGCATCAACATGGTAGGACCTGGAAACCACTCTGGCATAGATGGAGATGAGGGCAGCTGCTCTCATAGCAAGGATACAGAGGAGGCCGCTCCACGCGATCGGCTCCGTCATGATGGCAAGCGCTATGTCACAGAGGGAGAGGTGAAGAATATAAGATATCAGCGACCCCTCTCCGATCACCTCCTCAACAAATATGTTAGTCAGTATGACCAACGCCGACGGTCCAATTACGATGATAGAGAAGATCGTTTGGCTAGAGAAGCCAGAAGACATCATCGGCAGAATCGCGATGAGGAGGAGCACGAGCGCTGTGCCACGGAAGCATCGAGGGAGCAAGATGACAACGCCAGACACTGGGACTGCCCTTTCTTCAGACACTGCTGGGATTCAGGAATGAGACGATTGCCCACAATCGGCAATTGCCCAGAATGCAATCAGAAAAAGAAGGAGGCAGCCAATGTGTCTGTGTTCGAGCGCCTAGGGCCTCTCCCGCCACAAAGCAAACGCGCTGAGTCACCTCGTTGGGCAGATCTTGAGGATTCAGAAGACGAGGGAGAAGTGGAAGAAGATAGGTACCACCGGCCAAGGTGGTGCCCTGACGGACTCAGCCGTTCCCAAAAGCGCAGGGTTCAGCGATTGCGCGGCCTGGAGGAAGCCGAAAGGTTGTACCTGCATACGCTAAGGAAGGCACGGCCTGATCTGGCTGCAAAAGTTCAGCGAACCCTGGATGAAGAGGGTCGCCCACGGAAAATGGAGTGGCGCCCTAAACAGAGGAAAGCCGATGATGAGACATCGGCTGGCACAAACATGGTACTCGTCTTGCCGACAAAGCGTAGCGCTCCACGACTCTACGGAGCACTCAAGGTGGACGACAGCAAGCGCATCAAGTCAGAGGTTGGGTTGGTTTTATCCAGCCTGACCAAGTAGCAAGATCAAACCAACGAGCAAACCAGGGGAGGCTGATCCTTGTGATCGGCCCCAAAAATTTATGAAGGGAACTTACAAAACCTTCAACGAGCAAGCAACGTGGAGGCCGATTCCAGCAATCGGCCAAAATTATCCTCACCCACCATTCTGCCTGGGTTCAACATGTTATCCAACACGAGCCGATACCATCAACTCTCTTGACAGAATCGGCTCGGGGGGGCACCCAGGTAGATAAAATACGAGGATATGCAACGGAAGCCTCTCATCTTCTGTTGATGGGTATTGGAATATGGGGGCCGATGCACAGGTCGGCCGTAAAAACAAAAAGTGAAAATTCGAAAATTTTCGAACATAGCCGATGCAGCAGGCATCGACTTAAGGATATAACAGCCGATGCATGGCCATCGACTCAAGGGAGATTTCTTCAAGAACAATGTCAGGAGCAGCATGGGCGTGCGGATCAGGTCAAGGATGGATTGCATCAGGTCCATCAAAGGAAAGGAGCCTATCTGGCCGGCAGGAACTGAAGAAACTCGGGGGGCAGCTCACCTTGAGGGCTCTCTGCTTTGGGAAGCCGATTTATGTTTAATCGACTAGCTCGGCATAAGGAGCTCCCTCAGACATGATCGAGCCTAGGTCCATACAGCTCTGTTTTTGCCTCGGCTAAGACTCGGGGGGCAACAAGCCTGGAAGATGCCCTGTTTTTAAGAGCCGATTAGGGTCACCTCGGCTGCGGCTGCATCATGGTCGTCTCAGGGAGGAACTGGGAAGGAAAAGCCGTCGTCTAGTACAGGGCTTGGACTGTGCTGTTGCTGCAAGAAAAGGAAAGAAGTCCGACGCGTTGCTATCGGTCTTAGCATGACAAACGGGAGGAATGAAATTGGAGCGATTAAAAGATGAATGGAAAGAACAATTTCATTAGTTCCAAGGAGCAGCTTTACAAGAAAGAGCCGATGGTTCTCAAAAGAGGGATCTGGTGCCTAGTGCACTGCTACTACTAGTCCTATACTACTAGTCGTCGCTGTCCTCGTCATCGCCGCCGTCGACGTCGTCGGCGCTGCTCCCGAGGAGCTCCTCGTCGCTGCTGCCCCAGCCCTTGGCCGGAGCCTCTTCCTCCTCGTCATCATCATCATCCTCGCTGTCCGCCCAGGAGCGGAAGCGCTTGGTCGGCGGATACCCGATGGAGGAGGAGGAGTCATCCTCCTCCTCTTCCTCTTCGTCATCATCTTCGTCCTCGCTGTCCGCCCACATGCGGGGGCGCTTCTTCGGCGGGAGCTGGGCGGAAGGGGAGGCCTTGGCCTTTGCTGCTTCTCCTTCTTTCTCCTCATTGTCGGAGGAGAAGGGATTCACTGCGGGGTGGAGGCTGTCCTCGTTCTTCTTCTTCGGCGAAGATTGGGGGAAGAGTTTTGAGAAGGAAGAGGAAGAGGAAGACATTGCTACAGGAGGAGAGGGTTTTTCGGTGCCGATAGCTGGGATGGAATAGAGGATAGAGAGAGCTAACCAGTCGGCACGGTTAAATAATGAGAAATCTGGTGAAGGTTTAATGCCATTACAGCCTTCCAAGGGATCGATGCTAAAGCTGTCGAATTTTTAGAGAAGCCGAGAAGACAGGGCATAATGATGACGGATGTCGTAACGGCTCCGCTCTGCCACGACATGACCCTTCGAAGGGAAAGTATAATGATTTTGGAAATGTTATTTCCAAAACCAGGGGGCATGTGTTATCACCAGATTTTAGACAAATCCGCAGGTGGGCCGGGCTTGGAAGATTACATGTGGAAGATTTCTGAAGCGGCCTGGCACGAAGGGTTTGGGCTGAATTGCCCGTGTATCTTTATTTAGTAGTTTATTTTTTTAGATAAGGGTTAGAGTTTGTATCGTGCACGATGGGATGTTCCCACGTTAGAAAGTCCCCTGGACTATAAATATGTACCTAGGGTTTATGGAATAAACAACAACTCACGTTCAACCCCAAAAACAAACCAATCTCGGCGCATCGCCAACTCCTTCGTCTCGAGGGTTTCTATCGGGTAAGCGACATGCTGCCTAGATCGCATCTTGCGATCTAGGCAGCACAAGCCCCACGTTGTTCCATGCGTTGCTCGTACCGAAGCGTTTTTGATGGCGAGCAACGTAGTTATCATTAGATGTGTTAGGGTTAGCATTGTTCTTCGTTTAAGCATGCTTACGTAGTGCAACCCTTGCATATCTAGCCGTCCTCACACCTATCTCAGGTGTGGGGGCGGCACCCCGCTTGATCATTATTTAGTAGATCTGATCCGTTGCGATTGCTCCTTGTTCTACAAGGATTAGTTTAATATCTGCAATAGTTAGGCCTTACAAAGGGGGGGAGGATCCAGTGGCACGTAGGGTGGCGTTCGCAAGTCCTAAACGGGATGTTCCTAGGATCAACTTCATGTTGGTTTTTTGGCCTTGTTTAGGATCGGCTTACGAGCACCGTGCGTGGCCGCAAGGCCCAACCTCGGAGTAGGATGATCCGATTATGCGGTGAAAACCCTAAATCGTCGTAGATCTCATTAGCTTCATCTTGATCAAGCAGGACCACCAAGTATTCGTGCACCCCGTACGGATCATGGGTGGATCGGCTCTTTGAGCCAATTCACAGGATAACCTGAGAGCCGATCGAGGCTCGTATTTAACGTTTACATGTATGCCCCGCAGGAAACTAAGCGAGGCATCCTCATCACCTTCCTGACCAGGTATAGGTCAGGTGGCACGCCCTTGCACTTCGCAACGCCGCGTGTGACCAGAAGAGCATTGCGGGCCGTCGCTCGGAGGGGTCTCAGCCAGCCGCAGCTCTAGGCTCTTCCCGGCTCTACGGTGTTGACAAGGCCGCTGCCCGCCGGTGGGTTTTGGCAGTCAACACTGGCGCAGTCCCTGGTCCTCGCCTTGTCTCCGTGCAGCTGGCCAAGCTCGCCGCCCTAACCAGCCTGTCTGTGGTGACCACGTCACCAGAACTGATGGTGCGGCGCCCCTCCCTCTCCTTTTTAGATCGACCCCGGCACGTCTAAGCCCAGCTCCACTCCACTCTCCTCTCCTCACTTCCCTGCATATCCCAGAGCACCTCCCAGGCGTAGCCCTGTGTTCGCCGCGTCCAGGGACTATATCGAACCAAGCTCGCCGGGGTGACTGGCGTCAGCGCACGTCGCTACCGTCGTCCTCGAACCTTTCTCTCTGTTTCTCTTGGTACCTATAGCCCCCTCCTCTTCTTCTCGATCTAACCCCGCCTCTCTACTGGCCAGGATCTCGCCAGGTGGTCACCGTTGCCGTGTGCTATTCGTGCCGATGTGACCCGCGTCTCCGTCCTCGACACGGAGCTCCCCTCGACCCCAACACCTTTCACCGCACCTTTGTCCGAGGGGAACTTCTGCACGCTACCTTGAACTGTTCGACCCGTCGTTGCACCACCGAGATTCTTCCGTCGACCGCCGTCGCCTCCCGTTGAGTTTCGTCTCCGCCACGGCCATCCTCGACGGCCTCCTTCATGCCATCGTGGGAGGCGCTGCATGCTGGGTCTGAGACGTCCTCGTCGACAACCAGTACCCGCGCCACCTCACCAACCGTCTCCAACATCGCTCCCCCACGTCGTCACCGAAGCCTGGGACATCGTCTCCCGTGCGAGCGCGTCCAGAGCTCCACCTCAAGCCGCCATAGTCCTCCTTCGCGTCCTCGTCACGCCCCGAGTTCCTTTGTATCACCTGCAACGCCGCCATTGTCGACACTCCGCCGGTGAGCACCCCACTGTCCTCGCCCTCATCTCCGTCGTCCGGGAGTTCTCGCGCGCCTATCTTCCGGCATAGAAAAACACCGCAGCATGCTGTTGCACGGACGCGTCCTCGACTAGGCCGCCCAGACGCCGCCGCCTCTTCCACATCGCCATCGTCGATGCCTAGTCCAACGGACGCATGAAGCACGACCCATGCATGGCGCCTGGCTGCGGGCCCCGCGCGTCGACGTGGCGGCCACGTCCCAGGCCGTTCAAAACGACGCCTCCCGCGCGTCCATAGTAGCAGCTGGGCCGGCCCGCGGCGAATCCAGTGGAACCAGGCCGTTTCGACCTGTTTCTTCTCCTCCTTTTCTAAATTTTTTATTGTCTAGATAGATCTGCAATAGGTTTTAAATATTCGTTGATGCTCCAAATTTGGTTATTCAAAATCCTGGATGCTCCAATACTAAATCTTAACCATAAAAAATGCATGCATGTGGTGTAGTGTTGTATATCTATGCTGGTAAAACAAAACCTAGAAAGTTACAGTATGTGCATTTTATTTAGTGTGTCTTTTCTCTAGATCCTTTTTGCATGAGGTTAAGTTTGGTGTGAATTAGAAATACATACCTTTACTTTTGAAGCTTCCTGGATCTGGTTTGGTTTAAATACCTTTTCTCTAGTCTCACATGCAGAAGCTTCCTGGATCTGGTTTGGTTTACAAATCAAATTTTGACCAGAGAGCCATTCCATGAATTTTATTTTGGTAACTACAAATGTTTTTGAAGAAAACCCAAGGGCTACTGGTAGAATTCATGTTAGGGTACTGTTGTGCCAAAGGAAATACTTTTAAGAGTGGTAGTTTAATTATGGGGATTTTATTATTGAAACAGGATACCTTTTCAGTATCTGATTTTTATAAATTCATTTACAAATTAGAAAAATACCAAACCAGTGAGGTTCGCTCACATTTGGTATTAGCTATCCATGGGTATGCTTGGCTCTGGTTTGTGATGCTCTGATACTGGTGTACCTAGGTGTTTATGTTCTCTGGTTTCTGTCTTGTTTAATTTGTCTAGGTTAATTAAAAATTAATCTGCAAGTGATTCTTGTGCAAGTGTGTTCTCAATGTTGTTAGATTTCTGTAGGTATGATGCATGTATTTTAGTGATTCACAGAAAGATTTAGGCCATTTAAATGGTTCCTAAGTCATTTATGGAATTGTAAAAATCATAACTTTTGTTTTAAAAACCCTAAATTAGTGAAACCACTTTAAGTAGCTTCTGTTTGTTAACCTTTACATACTGTGATTTTACCAAATTTTTGTGTGAATTATTCTGGAATGGTTTGTTGATTTGGTGTGTTGCTTGTTTCTTTTTATTTTGCGACGCTAGATTCGAACGCCGCCGGAATCAGAGGAGGAGGTGCATTTGGAGGATTTGAGGAAGACGGCCAGGGACACTTTGCTGATCAAGGCAAGACACCTCTTGATGCATACCTTGTCCTAAATATCTTGCTCTTGCATTATTACAAGTTTTTATAAATTGCATGGTTTTATTTATGTGAGTGGTTCCGCCACTCGAAGTTTTATTATTGCACCCTTATGGGTGCAGCTCTCATGATTCCTACTGAATGGATCGTAGCGAACAAGAGGGGGGTGAATGGACGCTACGTCAAGTTTTAGTCTTTTTCAATTTTAGCGGTGTGGAAGGTAAAGGTGATTGCTTTAGTGGTGTCGGTGTTCCTACAATGATCCTAGACAAGTCCACAAGCAAAGGAACAAGCAAGATAGTAAGAGTAAGGAGCGGGACAACCGGATGGCGCGGAGACGAGGCGAGGTTTGTTTCCCGCAGTTCCTCTCACAAAAGAGAGTACATCTGCGTTGAGGAGGTGCTAGCCTCACACAAGAGGCTAGGCGGCCACACCACGAAGGAAGGCCTCACCTTCTTCCTCGAGAGAGCTCCACAAAGGGGCTCCCCCTTCTCCACTATGGCACCGGTCGAGGTGGTGATTCCTTCACAAGGTTGGGGCGAGCTCCACACCACAAGGAGGTTCCCAACAACCTATGGGGCTAGCACAACACCAAGCTAGCCTCCATAGGTGCACTTTCTCCAAGATCCCACCATAGGACCCCTAACACCAAGATCCACAAAGGAGTAGCAAGTATTGGTGAAATCTCTCCTGGTAGAACTATAGATCGGGGTCTCCTCCACCACTCCTCAAAATTTGGGCAAGATTGTTTGGATGGTGTTGACGTCAAAAACCCACTGGCGGGCAGAGACGGGCAACACCGTAGAGCCGGGAACAACTAGGGCTGCGGCTGGCCCTAGTCCCTCTGAGCGACGGCCCGCAAAGCCTTCTGGTCGCACGCACCGATGTTTATCACAAGGGCGTGCCACCTGACCTATACCTGGTCAGGAAGGTGTGGATGATGCCTCGCTTAGTTTCCTGCGGGGCACACACGTAAACGTTAAATACGAGCCTCGATCGGCTCTCAGGTTATCCCGTGAATCGGCTCAAAGAGCCGATCCACCCATGATTCAGACGGGGTGTCCGAATATATGGTGGTCCTGCTTGATCAAGGTAAAGCTAATGAGATCTACGACGATGTGGGGTTTTCACCGCATAATCGGATCATCCTACTCCAGGTTGGGCCTCGCGGCCACGCACGGTGATCGTAAGCCGATCCTAAGCAAGGCCTAAAAACCAACACGAGGTTGATCCTCGGAACATCCCGCTTAGGGCCAACGAACGACACCCTACGTGCCGCTGGATCCTCCCCCCCTTTGTAAGGCCTAACTATTGCAGATATTAAACTAATCCTTGTAGAACAAGGATTAATCGTAGCGGATCAGATCTACCAAACTATGATCAAGCGGGGTGCCGCCCCTACGCCTAAGATAGGCGTAAGGGCGGCTAGACATGCAAGGGTTGCACTACGAAAGCATGCAGCATGAAGAACAATGCTAACCCTAACATGTCTAAGATAACTACGTTGCTCGCCATCAAAAAGGCTTCGATACGAGCAACGCATGAACAACGTAGGCAGGCTTGTGCTGCCTAGATCGCAAGATGCGATCTAGGCAGCATGATGCTTACCGGTAGAAACCCTCGAGACGAAGGAGTTGGCGATGCGCCGAGATTTGTTTGTGGTTGAACGTTGGTTGTTGTTTATTCCATAAACCCTAGGTACATATTTATAGACCAGCGGACTTTCTAATGTGGGCGTGCACTAAACCGTGCACGAGATAAACTCTAACTTTTAATCTAGATACAATCTACTATAATTAAAGATACATGGGCAATCTGGCCCAACTCCACCGAACAGGGCCGCTTCATAGATCTTCCATGTGTAATCTTCCAAGCCCATCTTGATCGCGGCCCACCTCCTGATTTAGCCAAAATCTCGTGATAACACATGCCCCCCTGGTTTTGGTAATGATAATTTCAAAACCACTCTGTTTTTTTCCTCCGAGGGGTCGTGTCATGGCAGAGCAGAACTGTCGCAGCATGCTTCATCATGACGACTTGCCTTCCCAACTTCTCTGCACGATTTGACAGTTTTGGCACCATGTCCTCGAGAACTGCTCGAAAATTAAAACCCCCATCTCCTTTTATTTAACTGCATCGAACAGTTCTCCTCTTCACCCCTTCCGCATTAACACTCCCAAAAAACCCTCCCCTGCAACCATGTCTTCTTCCTCTTCCTCTTCTTCTTCGTCGGATCTTTCCCACGTGTCCTCTCCCATCCGAGAGTCGACGCCCTCGTGGGGTACGCAAGCGGCGTATGACATCCTCGCCCCAACGAAGTGGGACAAAGAGGACCACGACTCCTCCGTCAGGTCCGAGGATGACAAATCCCTGACCGACGGGGAGAGCGACCTCCGCTTCCTTGCTGACGGGGAACCGGAGGAGGAGAGCGAAGACGATCGCCTCTCTCGGGCAGACTTCACCACCTCCGAGGAGGTGAAGGAGGAGGAAGAGGAGGAGGAGGACGAAGACAGCTCCTCCGACGAGCCGCCGGCCAAACGCCGCCACCTCTGGCCCGGGAACCTCGGCCGACGTCGACAGTGACGACGACGCTGACGAAGAGGATGAAGACGACGAGGGTCCTGCCGGCGGCCGCTGGAGCAGCGATGACGAGCCGGTAGGGAGCAGCGCCGGCAGTGGCGATGACGGCGACGACGACGACGAGGGCAGCAACGGCCCCTAGATAGGGTCTTAGCATAGGGCCAGCAGTAGCAGACGGGGCAATGTATCCCCCTAGTATTTCCTTTTGAGAGCAATCAGCTCTTCTATGTAAGAAATCTGGCTTATTAATGAAGAAATTCCCCAACTCGATTTTGCCGATTCCCTTTATGATAATTTAGCCGATTGTCCTTCGTTCTGATTCTGCCGATTGCCAATCTGGTCAATGCCCAACAAACCGATGGCATCACATCGGTCTCTCACGATAGATTTCGAGATAGATCCACCCGGACCCAAACTCCTTGTCAAACAAGGCCAAGCCATAATCGCGCAAATCCTAGGAGTTGTAAATGCAGATCTCTCAAGATGGCATGTTAAACTTAGCAGCAAAACTCCTGAAATAATGTCCGGTCTCCTTATTAACTTTAAATTTCAGACATTCCTCTACCGCATTATCCTCTCCGAATTCTGCTCGCTCAGCTCCGGCAGCTTCCTTCTGCAATAATTACTGTCTTTCGAACGAGCTGTCACGAAGAGTGAGCCAACTTCGACAAAATTGGTTAAACCTCGAGGGCGAGCTGCCCCCCGAGCCTCAGCCAAGGCGAGGATAAAGAATGGACCATCACCAGCTTCCAACTGTGTCGCCGTATCTACCGATTCCAACAAAATCGGTCCCCAGATCATTGATATTTCGGGGCGGGCTCAACCTCGTCCAAGAGAGCTATCCTGCAGGGCCACCAGCCGATCACCTTCCTTCCGTCGAGAGTCTATACAGCCGATCCAGCAGGCTATGATAATTTTGCAACATTAGCACCATTCTTCAGGTAAGTTGTGGTGCAGAGTTTAGCCGATTCCAACGAAATCGGCTCCCCGGAGCAGAGAACCTTCAAGGTGAGCTGCCCCCCGAGCCTCAGTCGGGCGAGGATAGCAGTGAGCTGATCACGTCGATCGTCCTCGGTTTCCAACTCGCAACGCAGTATCAATCGATTCAACAAAATCGGTTCTTTAGAGTGAGGAAATTTCAGGGCGAGCCGCCCTCCCCCGAGCTTCTTCAGTCCAATCCTTGCGCCTTGCTGATCAGATCAGCTCATCATCTTTGGCAGGCTGCATCAACTTCTGGCGTCTTCACATTTCTGACGCAGCAACTTCTGGCATCTTCACATTTCTGACGCAGCAACTTCTGGTGAGAACGTCTTCGCATTCTTGACGCCCTCCAGACTCTGGGCGCACCATCTCCTGGAAGTGACAGTTACTGAGTCGAAACGTGGCAGCCGATGGCGTAGTCATCGGCGGTTTTCCTGGTCCTGGAAGAGATCTCCATTGATTCTTAAGTCGATGTCTGCGCATCGGCTATGCTCGAAAAATTTTGAATTTTCGGCCGATTTGTGTATCGGCCCCCATACTCAAATACCCATCATTAAAGGATGAGACTGCTTTTCCTCGTGTTTTATCCTTCTATGTGCCCCCCGAGCCGATTCTGTCAAGAGAATTGATGGTATCGGCTCCGTTGGATCATGTGTTGAACCCGGGCAGACTTGATGTTGAGGATAATTTTGGCCGATCGCTAGAATCGGCCTCCCATTGCCTTCTCGGTGAAGGTTTTGTGATGTCCCTTCACAAATATTTTTGGGGCCGATCACAAGGATCGGTCTCGCCACGTTTATCCATCCACATTCGCTTTTGTTACACGGTCAGGCCGGTGGATAAAACCAGCCTAACCCCGTTCTTTGTCACGTCGATGCGCTCACAGTCGTCCAAATTGATACCTGAGAGCGGCTCTTGGCCTGATGTCTCCCAAATGTCCATGCCAGCTGTTGAAACCTCAACTGAATCATCCGCACGGACGACTTCCACTTCATCTCCATCCCACTATATCAGGCATTGGTGCATCGTGGATGGAATGCAACAGTTGGCGTGGATCCAATCTCTCCCTAGTAGGACAGCGTAGGTACTCTTACTGTCGACGATAAAGAACGTCGTAGGGATAGTCTTTCTTCCTACGGTCAGATCCACATTCAGAACACCTTGCGCGTCAGATGCTTGGCCGTTGAAATCGCTCAGTGTTACGTTGGTCTTGATCAGATCCGAGCTGGAGCGTCCCAACCGACGTAGCATGGAGTATGGCATAATGTTGATCTGCCGCTCCGGTGTCTACCAACATCTTGTTGACAGGCTGCCCATTGATGTAGCCTCGCACGTACAGGGCCTTCAGATGCCTGTAACTTCTTTCCTTTGGCTTCTCAAAGATGACCGGCCGTGGGCCGCAGTCTAATTGCGCCACAGGTGCTTCATATAATCTTGGAGTGCTAAACTCCGATGGAAGAATGAAGACCATGTTTGTGCCAGCCGATGTATCATCATCGGCTTTCCTCTCGCTTGGGGCGCCACTCTTTTCTTTGTGGCCGACCTTCTTCGTCCAGGGTTCGCCGAATTTTGGCGGCCAGATCAGGCCGTGCCTTCCTTAGCGTGTGCAGGTACAATCTTTCAGCTTCTTCCAACCCACGCAGACGCTGAACCCTTCGCTTTTGGGAACGGCTGAGCCCATCAGGGCAGCACCTGGGCCGATGATATTTATTTTCTTCATCATCGTCCTCTAGTTCCTCGAGACCTTCCACCCGAGCGGGCTCAGCATGCTTGCTCCGGGGTGGGAGAGGCCCTAGACGCTCGAACACGGACACGTTTGCGGCGTCCTTCTTCCTCTGTTTGCATTCTGGGCAGTTCTCGATTGTTGGCAATCGGCTCATTCCTGAGTCCCAGCAATGTTTGAAGAACGGACAGCTCCAGTGCCTATCCATGTTATCCTGCCCCCGTGACCTTCTTTCAGCGCGCCGATTGTACCCGTCGTCGCTTCTATCATGTTGACGGTACCTCCTAACCTCTGCATCAGACCGACAATTCCTCTCATCATCTACGTCGTAGCGCCGACGTCGGTCGTGCTGCTGCTCATATTTGTGGAGGAGGTGCTCGGAGAGTGGACGCTGATACCGCACGTGTCTTATTCCCTCCCCCGTCAGGTACCGCCTGTCATCATCTTGGGGCCGGTCGCGTGGATCGGCCTCCTCTTCATCGTTGCCACGGGAGTGGCTGCTTTCTGCTTCATCTTTGTCATGGCGGCTTGCAAGCCCTGCCATGTTGATACCAAAGGAGAACTTTGGCTGGCCTATAGAGTGGCTGAGATCCACCATGTTGACGCCATGCGACGGACCTGAGTCTCTATCGAGCTTGATGTCGTGCGGCCAGGTCTTCTCAGAGGAGCCGATGGGCTCGGCTTCGAGGGTTGCCTTGATCTCGTCATGCTTCTTCTTGAGCTCCTCGGGCAGATCCTCGTACTTCAGCGACCTGGTGCGTTTTTCTGACGGGGTGGACAGGTCCACTCCCTCGAGTGCGCCTTCAGGTATGAAACCCTTCCACCTGACGCCATGGGAGCGTGTTCCGTGGAAGGAGCCGATGAGTTCGGCTTCGAGGACTGCCTTGATTTCGTCGTGCTTCTTCTTGAGGTCATCAGGCAGGTCCTCGTACTTGACCGGAGTGCTTTCCGCCATCTCGGATGTAGACGGCGACGTGGTGGATGTTGAAGGGCGTCCCACCGGGCGTGCCAGAATGTGTTGACGTCAGAAACCCACTGGCGGGCAGAGACGGGCAACACCGTAGAGCCGGGAACAACTAGGGCTGCGGCTGGCCCTAGTCCCTCTGAGCGACGGCCCGCAAAGCCTTCTGGTCGCACGCACCGATGTTTATCACAAGGGCGTGCCACCTGACCTATACCTGGTCGGGAAGGTGTGGATGATGCCTCGCTTAGTTTCCTGCAGGGCACACACGTAAACGTTAAATACGAGCCTCGATCGGCTCTCGGGTTATCCCGTGAATCGGCTCAAAGAGCCGATCCACCCATGATTCAGACGGGGTGTCCGAATATATGGTGGTCCTGCTTGATCAAGGTAAAGCTAATGAGATCTACGACGATGTGGGGTTTTCACCGCATAATCGGATCATCCTACTCCAGGTTGGGCCTCGCGGCCACGCACGGTGATCGTAAGCCGATCCTAAGCAAGGCCTAAAAACCAACACGAGGTTGATCCTCGGAACATCCCGCTTAGGGACAACGAACGACACCCTACGTGCCGCTGGATCCTCCCCCCCTTTGTAAGGCCTAACTATTGCAGATATTAAACTAATCCTTGTAGAACAAGGAGTAATCGTAGCGGATCAGATCTACCAAACTATGATCAAGCGGGGTGCCGCCCCTACGCCTAAGATAGGCGTAAGGGCGGCTAGACATGCAAGGGTTGCACTACGAAAGCATGCAGCATGAAGAACAATGCTAACCCTAACATGTCTAAGATAACTACGTTGCTCGCCATCAAAAAGGCTTCAGTACGAGCAACGCATGAACAACGTAGGCAGGCTTGTGCTGCCTAGATCGCAAGATGTGATCTAGGCAGCATGATGCTTACCGGTAGAAACCCTCGAGACGAAGGAGTTGGCGATGCGCCGAGATTTGTTTGTGGTTGAACGTTGGTTGTTGTTTATTCCATAAACCCTAGGTACATATTTATAGTCCAGATGGACTTTCTAATGTGGGCGTGCACTAAACCGTGCACGAGATAAACTCTAACTTTTAATCTAGATACAATCTACTATAATTAAAGATACATGGGCAATCTGGCCCAACTCCACCAAACAGGGCCGCTTCATAGATCTTCCATGTGTAATCTTCCAAGCCCATCTTGATCGCGGCCCACCTCCTGATTTAGCCAAAATCTGGTGATAACAGATGGTTGGGGAGATCCTCAAGGTTTAAGCTCAGCAACAATGGAGGAGAGAGAGAGAGGAGAGATGAAAACGAGTTGGGGAAGAAGGGCCCTTTAAATAGGCCCTCCCAAATCCAACCGTTATGTCCAGTTTTTTCCTAAGCGGTACTACCACTTTGGGTAAGCGGTACTACCACTTTGAGTTCGAAATCCCACAGATCTGGTCCACGTGGACACAGAGCGGTACTACCGCTCGCGGTACCGCTCGAGGTACCGCAATGGGGTCCAAACCTTACTGGATCCAAAGCGGTACCACAGCGGCACCGAAGCGGTACTGCCGTAACTAGTTATGGTACTTGAGCGGTACCGTGGGCGGTACTACCGCTTGCAAGCGGTACTACCGCTCCAGGTACCGCGGAGGTACCGTAACTCGTACTGTGGGTCAAAACAGCGCAGAACTTCAGAGTGGTACCGTGGGCGGTACCAGTAGGGGTAGCGGTACTACCGCTACTCGTACCGGTAGTACCGACCAGACAAAAATTGTTTTCTCCCCTTTTTCTCTCCAACCATGTCACCTCGCGATACACACAAAAAACCAGAAAACCTATAAGCTTCGCTTCAGTACTCCGATCTTGACGTGTCCAGCGAGGTCACCGTGCACTTGCAAATCTAACAAAGATACTCAAAGCACATGGTGAGATTATTCAAGTGTTGTCATCAAACACACAAAACTCGGGGTTTAGACTTTGCTCTTTCACCTACTGATCCAACACTTGCTAGAGATATGGTGCTTAACACCTTATCATCCTTGTCGCCGCTTTTCAAAGAAAAGTCGGACTATAGGTCGGGAGCCCTCTTTAAAAAGGTTTTTTAAAATGTCTTCAAGAAAGAAGTGTTTCGAAAACCTTGGAATGGGGTAGCCCTGCCCAAGTGTGCGTTTATGAAAAGGAAAAGGGTTTTGGGAAGAAAAGTTGCTGGAGGCAACTGGAGAAAATTGTTTTCGAAAAACTTTGGTGACTGAGTACCTAACCAGACCTAGCCAGTACAACCACATTACCCTTTAGTGGGACGGGATGTAGCGTAGAAGTTTGTCTCGCCTTAGTTTGGGTCCTACAAATGTAAGGGGTAGTCCGAACATGGACACCTATCGACCATGGCCTTCCTGACAAACTGGGAACGCCTTTCCATTGTGTACCGATGGCAGGGGTACAACCTATGAGCTCCCATTGAATAATGCCCCGCGGTTGGTCGCGGCATTCCAGAGGATCGAGCTGGTCGGGGAATTTGCTACTCCCAGGTAAACGACCCCTCAGACTCTGGTGTTGGGAGGTAAAACTCTGGGCGGCATGTCTTAGGCTAAGGCGAGCAGGCGAAAAAATACGATCGGGTATTTGTCGTGGCATAGGTTGTTATGCAGGGATGATACCCACACGATAAGTATTCAGATCTTGTGGGGAAAGTGTACAACCTCTGCAGAGTGTAAAACTATTCGAATATGGACATGGGAAAGGCTCTTGCTTGGCATTGAAGGAGTTTTGTTTTACAAAAGTGATTTTCCAAAAAGGTTTTGGAAATGTACCTGGGATGTACGGAAAATATCAGTGGGATTGATGGAGATGTACCTAGGAGGTACGGAGGAAAGTTAAAGCTGTTTTCGTCACTCTGCTGGCCGGAAATGAAAATGGGTCTTCCTTACCTATTCATCTTCAAATAAACTTGTTTTCAAAAAGTTTTTCAACAAAGATATAGAGATGTCATACTCTCGAGAGGAACCACCTCTCGCTCCTTGTCGCCCTAGTTTAGTGCATGTTCCTTGCTACTGCCATATTGCATATCCTTTATTTCTCTCTAAGGTGGTTTGCGAGTACATTCAAACGTACTCATTGGCATTGTTGTCCTGGCTATTTACTTGTCCAGACTTGGTGGAGTTCAACATATGAAGAAGGAGTCGACGATGTCTATGCGAGCTAGGAACGTCTTCCCAGTCAGTTGCATGTAGGGTTATGGCATGACTTGGGCCATGTGAACGTTTTCGTCTGAAGTATTTCCGATGTGTGATTGTTGATCTCCTGCCATTGCGACTCTTATGTAAGTATTGGTCATGTGACCTGTTGTAATATTTTATTCGGTACTGTAATGGATCATGTATTTGATACCAGTTCGGTTATGCTTTCATGACACACTGATCATGGGATCGTGAATGTGTATGCATATCGGGTGTTTCGGACAGCTAGTCCGGGGCCCCACATATATACACTTGAAATGAGGGTATTAGCACAGGGCTAGGAAAATTCCCAAGATAATATTTTGGTAAGAAAAGAGAAGGAGAAGACAAGAACTAAATAAATAGGAAAGTGATCTTAGGATATTCAAACTAATCACTGGGAGTACTTCTAGACTTAGGGTTTTAGTGAAAATTTAAATTCCCAAATGAAAATAAAAAGCGAGAGTTAAAACACTCCAAATTTTACGGCTTTGGGGTTGGTGCCTAAGTGAATTCTCAAAAAGAGTTTTCCAAACACATCATGGCAAGGCAAACAATCAAAAAAGCATTAAATAGAAACAAGCTACCAAAATGTAATGTTGGTAGAATTTTTTTTTGTTGGCCCTAAATTTTGCATTAAAAAAAGTAAACCTAGGTGTAAAAATTTGGGTTGTTACAAACCTTCCCCCCTTAAAATGATTCTCGTCCTCGAGATTCGGTGGCTAAGAATTGAAGAGTGCGGGGAAGTCCATCCAAAGTTGATCCTCTCTTTCCCAAGTGGCTTCTTCTTCTGAGTGATTACTCCATTGAACCTTACAAAACTTGATCTTCCTTCTTCTTGTGAGAGGAAAAGCCTCTTCCAGAATCCGAAGGGGTACTTCTCAATAGGTCAAGTCGGTGTTGAGGTCGAGGGTGCGATAATAGATGTTCTTGAACGTCTCAGGCTTGTCGAGCACTTGGAGGCATCATCAAAGTAGAGAGATATGGAACACATCCCGGAAATCCGCTAACTCAGCAGGCAGTTCCAGTTGATATGATACTTCACCTCGACGAGAAAGAACTTTGAAGGACCCAATATATCTGGGGGCAAGCTTCCCTTTGACGTGAAACCTCTGCATTCCCTTGAGTTGTGTGACACGAAGATAGGTATGATCTCCAACCTTGAAGGTCAACTCGCGACGCTTGGAATCAGCATAACTCTTCTGGCGGGATTGAGCAGTTTTGAGGCGATCACGGATCAGTTGAACTTGTTCTTCAGCTTCACGAAGGTGGTCAGGTCCAAAAACTTGACTATCTCCGGTCTCGGACCAGTTGAGAAGGGTTCGACAACGGCGACCATATAGGGCTTCAAAGGGGGCCATCTGCAGGCTAACTTGGTAACTGTTGTTGTCAGAGAACTCAGCGAAAGGTAGACAATCTTCCCATTTTGCTCCATAGGTGATGACACAACCACGAAGCATATCTTCAAGAATCTGGTTTACTCTTTCAGTTTGGCCTCCTGCCGGTGGGTGATAGGCGATGCTAAATGATAGTCTGGTTCCTAAAGCTTCATGCAGACTTTCCCAAAATTTTGAGGTGAACTGGGTACCACGATCAGAGACGATCCTCTTCGGAACTCCGTGAAGACTCACTACTCGGGACATATAAAGATCAGCCAAGCGGGTGTCGCGGAAGGTAGTCTTGACTGGAATGAAATGAGCAACCTTGGTGAGTTGATCGACAATAACCCAAATGGAGTCATGACCACGCTGAGATTTAGGAAGTCCAGTAATGAAATCCATTCCAACTTCTTCCCTTTTCCATTCAGGGACCTCGAGGGGTTGGAGTAGTCCAGCTGGTCGCTAATGTTCAGCCTTCGCTTTCTCGCACACATCACATCGGGCAAAAAAAGGCTACCTCACGCTTCACACCGTGCCACCAAAATTGGTTCTTCAGGTCTTGATACATCTTGGTTCCTCCAGGGTGGATTGAGTAGGCGGTGTTGTGAGCTTCGTTCATGATGAGTTGCTTCAGGTCTTCAATATTGGGTACACAGAGACATCTGTTGTACCAAAAAACTCCTTCGGCATCGATCGAGAAACCAGGAACTTCCTCCCTATCCATCCTACGTTTGATTCCTTCAATACTCTCATGACCCACTTGAGCTTCCTTGATTTGATCAAACAAAGTAGGCTTCAGCTCAAGATTTTCCAGGAAACCATGGCTAACCAGCTCGAGTCCGAACTCCTCAAATTCTTCATGCATCTTGGCTTGAGCAACCTTGATGAGGGCGTTCAACGAACAGGGCTCACGACTAAGGGCGCCAGCTACGACATTGGCTTTACCGGGATGATAATGAATATCGAGATTGTAGTCCATGATAAGTTCCATCCATCTACTCTGCCTCATGTTCAGCTCCCGCTGAGTGAAAATGTACTTCAGACTTTTGTGGTCGGTGTAGATTTCACAGCGATTTCCCACTAGATAGTGGCACCAGGTCTTCAGGGCGTGAACTACAGCAGCAGGCTCTAAGTCATTGTGGGGTAATTCATTTCATGCGGTCAAAGTTGTCTTGACAAGTAAGCTATCACCTTTCCTTCTTGCATCAGCACACTTCCCAAACCAAGTTTCAATGCGTCACAATATACATCAAAATCCTTGGTGATATCGGGCATGGTCAAGACGGGGGCTATAACAAGTCTCTTCTTGATCTCCTGGAAACTGGCCTCACATTTTTCGGTCCACTCAAACTTCTTGTCCTTCTTCAATAGCTGCGTTAAGAGTCTTGCAATGTTGGAGAATCCTTCAACGAACTTGCGGTAAACCTGCCAATCCTAGAAAGGCGCGGACTTCGGTCTGCTTGGTAGGGGCTTTCTTCTCCATGATGGACTGAATTTTGGATGGGTCGACAGACACTCCTCCGGCAGATATGGCATGACCCAAGAATCCTGCCTCTTTCAGCCAAAACCCACATTTTCTAAATTTGGCATAAAGCTGATGATCTCTGAGAGTTCCCAAAACAATCCGCAGATGTTCAGCATGCTCTTCTTCATTCTTGGAGTAGATCAGAATGTCATCAATGAATAACACTACAAACTTGTCGAGGTACTTCATGAACACATTGTTCATAAGGTTCATGAAATAGGCAGGCTCATTGGTTAGTCCAAAGGACATCACGGTATATTCAAAAAGTCCATACCTCGTGGTAAAGGCAGTCCTGGAAATGTTTGACTCTCGAACCTTGAGTTGATGATAACCCGTTCGGAGATCTATCTTGGAGAAGACTCGGGCTCCATTCATCTGGTCAAACAGGTCTTCAACTTTCGGGAGAGGGTATTTGTTCTTGATGGTGACATCATTTAGTTTCCGGTAATCCACACACAGGCGGATATTACTGTCCCGCTTATCCACCAAAATACGGCAGATCCACAGGGTGATGCGCTCGGGCGAATCAACCCTTTCCTCAACATGTCATCCAACTGCTTCTTCAACTCAACTAATTCTTGAGGGCTCATCCGGTAGGGTCGCTGAGCGATAGGGGCAGTTCCGGGAACTAGCTCGATGATAAACTAGATATCCCGATCAGGGGGCATACCGGACAACTCATCGGGGAAACCCTCAGGATACTCACAAGCTATGGGTACCTCATGCAGGGCTGGACTGGCGACACTCTTCTTGCATAAGGCCTTCGAGGATGGCATGGTGGCTACATGTTCAACTATCTCGCCGTCCTCAGCTGTCATAGTTATGGCTCTGCGAGCACAGTCTATGTGTCCCTTATACTTAACTATACAATCCATACCTAGAATAACTTCCAGACCTTGCTCACCCAACACTATCAGATTTGCGTGAAAACGCTTCCCTTGTATCTCTATAGGAACCTCTTTGCAAGAACTCTTGGTTTTGCTAGTGGATCTAGGAATTTGTACGAGCATAGGTCTCTTCAAGGGGGTAGGGATTAAACCTCCTTTTCTCACAAACGGCTTGGTAACAAAAGAATGCGATTCTCCGAAATCAAACAAGACAGTCGAGGGTACTGAGTTGACAAGGAACGTACCCAGAACAATATCCGGAGCTTCCTGAGTTTCTTCAGCGTTGACATGGTTCAGGTGTCCTATAGGTGGTCCAGCTGGCTTCATATGGTTCTGGTTTCTCCCAGTAGCAGTGCGAGCTTGTCCCTGATTTGGGTTGGGCACATTGGGGCGCTGTCCAGGAGTCACTTTGTTGGGGAACTCATTGGAGTAATGACCCGGCTGTCCGCAAGCGTAGCATCCATTGGTGGGGATGCAGATAGGGTTGTTCTAGCGGTTGTATTTGGGATTGTAATTGCCTCCTCCAGAACGCTGAGTGCTGGGATTTTGGTTGTTATGGTTGGGGCGAGGTGCAGGGGGTGAGGTCCTCTGCTGCTGGGCTGGAGCTGCCCTGCAGCATCATTGCACTGCGCTTGCGGTTCTCAAATGCATTCTTGTGCTTGCTCTCAACCATGATGGAAGTATCCACTAGAGACTCAAGGCCGGGACATGGGACAGCTACCAGGATACTTTGCATCTCATCGTGCAGTCCGTTCAGAAAGCGGCCCTTTTTCTTATCTTCAGTGTTGGTATCCTGCGGAGCATACCTAGACAGGGTGGTGAACTTGTCCAGGTAATCTACCACAGACATACTTCCTTTCCTTAGGTTCATGAGCTTGATAAGTCCAGAGGGGATATGTGTCTTGCCGAACTTGTCCTTGAATTCTTCCCAGTTGATGACGTGTGCTTCAATTTGCATGGCTTTGACGTTTTCCCACCAAGCACGCGCAGGTCAAGAAAGGAAGTGGGTGGCGAACAACACCTTCTCATCATTGCCGACTCTGGTGACCTCCAGGTTGTTCTCAATGGTGCAAAGCCAATCATCGGCATCAAGGGGTCTAGTGCACTTGGCGAAAACAGGTGGGTTGGTGCTCTGGAAATCTTTCAGCTTGGAGCGTGGGTCTCCATTTCCGTTCTCGCCATTATTGTTGTTGGTGTTTCCGGTAGCAAGCTGAGTGAGGTGCTGAAGGGTAGCAAGATTAGCTTGGCGCTCCTCACGGGCTGCCTGACTCTCTTCCATCATAAGGCGCAGAAGTTGAGCCATGGTTGGGTCCGGCGGTGGAGGGGGATTTTGGTCTGACCCGCTGGCGCTTCCTCTACGGGTGTCAACCATCCTGAAGAAGGGTGGATCCAGATATTATTGGGGAAGCAAACAGATGGGCAGCCACTTAAAAGGGGAGCGTTTGGTAAAAATGGAAGTTTTTAAAACGGAAACCAACAATGCAAAAGTAGGCGAAAACGAAAGAATATCATAGCAGGGGTGCCGAAGGCACAAAATAGCATCACACAACAATCACATACAACCAATCAAGCTCACACATTTCAAAACCTACAAACAACTATGTGAATTATGTGTGGTACTAGTACCAAGGGACACCTAATATGCGAGGGGACCCTAACCGAATCCAAGGAGTTTATCGTATCTTCAATACCTCGAGTCTGTGAGTCTAAGTTGGGGAACATCGCCAAATATATAGGTTTGGAAGAGGATGAGATAGTAGAATAAGAACTTTCAAAGTCGCTAGAAATCAGAGAGGTGAGAATTAGCAGTTTTTGAAAGGGTAAGAAAGATAGAAGCTAAACTTCTAGTATTTAGGAAAATAGGTCTTGTAAATAATTCTACCAACGTAGTATTTTCCTAACTAACTCCCATGCTAACTAAGGTCTCCTACAGTCAGGATGGTTCCGATACCAGCTCTGTGGGGCCCCGGACTTACTAGTCCGAAACTCATGTTATGTATACAATTTCACGATCCCAAGATCATTCCATCGTGAATACATAACCGAACTGATACCAGATTACATCATCCATTATAGTACCGAATTAAAATTATTACGGAAGTCTTACATCATAGGCCAACAAGTCCATAGTTCAACAAACATCAGCGAAAACAACTTGACTTCAATAGCGGTGGAACCCAAGTCAGGCCTTTACCCTACAGACGGCTGACTGGGAGAGCGTCCTAGTTCGCGTCTTCGGCGTCATACTCCTTTTCTTCGTAGTACTCCTCTTCACAGTCTGGCAAAGTAAATAGCCAGGACAACAATGCCAATGAGTACTTTCGAATGTACTCGCAAACCACCATACAGAAAAATAAATGATATGCAATATGGCAGTAGCAAGGAACAAGCACTAACTAAGGCTACAAGGAGCGAGAGATAATTTCTCTCGAGAGTATGACATCTCTATATCTTTGTTGAAAAATCTTTATGGAAACAAATTTTCTTTTGAAGACTAATAGGTAAGGAGGACCCATTTTCATTTCCGGCCATCGAGAGACCAAAACATTTTCAACTTTCCACCGTACCTCCCAGGTACATCTCCACCAGTCCCGCTGGTATTTTTCCGTACCTCCCAGGTACATTTCCAAAATCTTTTGGGAAAACTTTCCTTTAATGCCAAGCAGCTTCCATTCCCACGTCCATAACCGCGGACACAGCTATTCGAATAGTTTTACACTCCGCAGAGGTTGTACACTTTCCTCAAAAGATCTGAATACTCATAGTGTGGGCATCATCCCTGCATAAACCAACTATGCCATGACAAGTACCCGATCGTAGTTTTTCGCCTACTCGCCTTAGCCTAAGACATGCCGAATGAGTTGTACCTCCCAACACCAGGGTCCTACGGCTGTCCAGGAGTAGCAAGGTCCCCAACACACTCGACCCTCCAGAATGCCATCCAACCACTTAGGCATGTTTCAATGGGAGCTCATAAGTTGTACCCCGCGTACCTAAACAGGCAAATGGGTTGCGTCCCTTCTCATGGGAAGAACCCCGGTCGAAGCGTCCATGGTCGTACTGCCACTACACTTGCAGGACCCAAACTAAGGCGAGACAAACTACTATGCTACGCCCCGTCCCAGTTAAGACTAATGTGGTTGTACTGCTAGGTTCGGTTAGGTACTCAGTCAACAGATTTTTTCGAAAACAATTTTTCTCCACTTGCCTCCAGCAATTTTTCTTCCCAATAACCTTTTCCTTTTCATAAACTCATACTTGGGCAGGGCTACCCCATTCCAAGGTTTTTTGAAACTCTTCTTTTCTCGAAAACATTTTCACAAACCTTTCTAAAGAGGGCTCCCAACCTATAGTCCGACTTTTCTTTGAAATGCGGCGACAAGAATGATAAGGTGATAAGCACCATATCTCTAGCAAGTTTTTGATCAGTAGGTATCACGAGGGCTGCACCCGTAAGGGTGGAATAATAAAACTTCGAGTGGAAGAACCACTCACACCAATAAATAAAAACCATGCAATTTATAAACTTCTAATAATGCAAGAGCAAGATATTTAGGACAAGGTATGCATCAAGAGGTGGCTTGCCTTGATCATCAAAGTGTCCCTAGCCTTCTTCCTCAAATCCTCCAATTTCACCTCCTCCTTTGTTTCCGGCGGCGTTCGAATCTAGCATCGCAAAATAAAAGAAACAAGCCACCCACCAAATCAACAACCACTCCAGAATAGTTCACATAAAAATTTGATAAAATCAGTGTAAAGGTTCACAATATCAAGCTACTGGAAGTGGAATCACTAATTTAGGGTTTTTAAAACAAAAATTGTGATTTTTATAAAACCAGAAATGGATTAGGAACCATTTAAATGACCTAAAACTCTTTGTGAGTCACAAAAATACGTCTAGCATACCTACTGAAAGCTAACAACATGTAGAACACACTTGCACAAGAAGCACATGCAAATAAATTTTTAATAATTAGAAAATTTAAACAAGACAGTAACCAGAACAATTCAAAAACTAGGCCTACCAGTATCAGAGCACAATTAACCAGAGCCAAGCATACTGATGCGTGCAGTCGACACGTCCGTTGGGAACCCCAAGAGGAAGGTGTGATGCGTACAGTAGCAAGTTTTCCCTCAGAAAGAAACCAAGGTTTATCGAACCAGGAGGAGCCAATAAGCACGTTGAAGGTTGTTGGTGGCGGAGTGTAGTGCGGCGCAACACCAGGGATTCCGGCGCCAACGTGGAACCTGCACAACACAATCACAGAACTTTGCCCCAACGTAACAGTGAGGTTGTCAATCTCACCGGCTTGCTGTAAACAAAGGATTAGATGTACAGTGTGGATGATGATGGTTGTTTGCGAAGAACAGTAAAGAACAATTGCGGTAGATTGTATTTCAGATGTAAAGAATAGGACCGGGGTCCACAGTTCACTAGCGGTGTCTCTCCCATAAGATAGCAGATGTTGGGTGAACAAATTACAGTTGGGCAATTGACAAATAAAGAAGGCATAACAATGCACATACATATATCATGATGAGTACTATGAGATTTAATCGGGGCATTACGACAAAGTACAAAGACCGCTATCCAAAGCATGCATCTATGCCTAAAAGTCCACCTTCAGAGTTATCATCCGAACCCCTTCCAGTATTAAGTTGTAAACAACAGACAATTGCATTAAGTATGGTGCGTAATGTAATCAACACAAATATCCTTAGACAAAGCATCGATGTTTTATCCCTAGTATCAACAACACATCCACAACCTTAGAATTTTCTGTCACTGTCCCGGATTTAATGGAGGCATGAACCCACTATCGAGCATAAATACCCCCTCTTGGAGTCACAAGTATCAACTTGGCCAGAGCCTCTACTAGCAACGGAGAGCATGCAAGAACATAAATAACATATATGATAGATTGATAATCAACTTGACATAGTATTCAATATTCATCGGATCCCAACAAACACAACATGTAGGATTACAGATAGATAATCTTGATCATGATAGGCAGCTCACAAGATCTAACATGATAGCACAACGAGGAGAAGACAACCATCTAGCTACTGCTATGGACCCATAGTCCAGGGGTGAACTACTCACACATCGATCCGGAGGCGATCATGGCGATGAAGATACCTCCGGGAGATGATTCCCCTCTCCGGCAGGGTGCCGGAGGCGATCTCCTGAATCCTCTGAGATGGGATTGGCGGCGGCGGCGTCTCTGGAAGGTTTTCCGTATCGTGGCTCTCGGCACTGGGGGTTTCGCAACGAAGACTATATGTAGGCGGAAGGGCAGGTCAGGGGGGCACACGAGGGCCCCACACAACAGGCCGACGCGGCCAAGGGCCAGGCCGCGCCGCCCTAGTGTCTGGCCACCTCGTGGCCCCACTTCGTCTCTCCCTCGGAATTCTAGAAGCTTCGTGGAAAAATAGGCCCCTGGGCGTTGATTTCGTCCAATTCCGAGAATATTTCATTACTAGGATTTCTGAAACCAAAAACAGCAGAAAACAGCAACAGGCTCTTCGGCATCTCGTCAATAGGTTAGTGCCGGAAAATGCATAAATATGACATATAAAGTGTATAAAACATGTGAGTATCATCATAAAAGTAGCATGGAACATACGAAATTATAGATACGTTTGGGACGTATCACATACCCATGGACAAATAATGCCAAATGTGATCTAACCCCACTGGTATGGCATTTTTCTGAGTTGTAAATTAATTTACAAAAATTAGATACTAAAAAGGTGTTCTGTTTCAGTAATAAAATCCTTATAATTAAACTACTATTCTGAAAAATATTTCGTTTGGCACAAAAGTACCCTATAGTCATATCTATTAGTAACACTTGGATTTGGTAAAAAACATTTGTAGTTTTCCAAATAAAATTCATTTAATGGCTCTCTATACAAAACTTGATTTGTGAATCAAAACAAATCCAGGAAGCTTCTGCATGTGAGACTAGTGCCAAAAGATAGGTAATTACTCCTACTACACACCAAAATTAACCTCATGCAAAAAGGATCTATGAATCTCTCACACTAAATAAAATACACAACCAGTAACATTCTAGTGTTTTATTTATCTGCACAGATCTACAAGCACACACGCCATGCATGAAATTGTTTGTTGTTAAGATTTTGTGAATGAGCACACAGAAACTTTAGTATTTTACAGTATTACAAAAGCTTGAGCAGTATAACTTGGCTGATTAAAATTTGAAAATAACAGGGAGAAGAGGTATGGGCCTAGTCCCTAGACTGGGCGGATTCAGCCCACATCCACGGCGGCCACGCGGGAGAGCGCCGGTTCGAACTGTGGGAGGCCCACACCACGCCAGCGCATGCGGGACCTGGTGGTCGACGCATGCGGCCGTTGGATTTAATCCAACGGTGCTCCGCTCGTCTTCTCCGCCGTGACGCAAACGCCAGGCAGACCAAACCCTAGCTACGACGTTGATCGGAGGCTCGCCTAGGGGGGCTTGGGGACGAAGGGGTGGCGTCGAGGACGGAGCAGCGAGATGGTGCAGTGCGTCAGGGATCTCAGAACCAACATGCACAGCCTCCAGCGCCGGTTTGGTCGAGGTCACCCGCGGCAGTGATGGAGTTCTAGCGACACCGACTGCGAACCTTAGGAAGCGAGATAGGGCGCGTTAGAAACAACACGAAAAGGCGTGTCTAGGGGAACATAGAGGGAGATAAACGGTGAAGCAAAGCGACTGCAACCATCACCAGTTTGCCGGGGTGTTCGACGGCGAGCACAAGCGTTCGGGACAGGGACGAGCTCTCTCCGCTTGGGGGATGTCAAAGGAGTGGGAGGAGGGTCTGGTGACGAGGGGAAAGGGGAAGAGAGGGTCGGTTCCCTATTTAACGCGGACGCGCGGGTGCACGGTGCACCGAGCTCGCGCAAGATGGAGGGAGAGGGCGGTGGCTGTCTATTGGAGGGGAGGGGCGGTGCTGCTGCGTTCTGGCCATGATGCAGTGATTTTGGAGGAACGCATGCGCCGGGAGCACGAGGGAAACACCAGGCAAGGAGGGGTCGCGTCCGTCTGCGACATGTTCGACAAAATGCCAACGGGGTGGCGAGGTCGTGTGCGTGCAGGGAGAGGAGGGAGCTGTGTTTCGGATGCTTCTGAGGTTGGGTTCTCTCCCTTGCTCGCCATGGTGGTACAGTGTATCAGCGCAGGGCGTGGGGTGGTCGATGTGCACGTGGTCACCACGGCCGTGGGACGCACGAGCGTGCAAGGGCAAGAGGGGCTGCATGAGGATCTCGCTGGGGTCGGTATGAGCAGGGATGGAGTGCAGGGTGCATCAGCTGCTACTGATAGGGCGTGCACACTACAGGACATGTGAGAGAGATGCATCGGCATGGCTCCAAGAAAAGAGAGAGGACAAGAGAGGAGCTAGGAGGGGTAGGGGATAGCAGGAGAGGTGGTGCAGGGCAGGCATGCTCCAGGGTTTGTCTCCATCTGATTGGCATGGAGCACAAATGTTGCATGGGCTCCAACTAGCCCCGGCCATCTCTTTCTCTCTTTTAATTTCTCACTCACCCGATGGGGCAAATCGCATGCAAGAGCACATGGGTGCAGGGGTGTGGTGAGTGAGTGACTTGAGAGAGGGATGGATATGCAGAAAAAGAAAGAAGGAAAAATAGAGTGAGATTGAAATGAAGAGTAATATGAGTGTGGGGACCCCGGACTAACTGTCTGAAATACCCTGTTATGTATACATTTCACGATCCCATGATCAGTGCGCCGTGAACACATAACCGAACTTATATCAAATTACATCATCCTTACAAAACGGAATAAGAAAATTACAATGTGGTCACATGACCAACCTTTACATAATAGCCTCGAAGGGCCTAATCTAATCATCAGAGTCGCGGAAACACTTCAATCAGCGTAGAGCCCAAGTCATCAGCCATAACCCTACAGGCAGCTGACTGGGAAGACGTTCCTAGCTCGCATAGACGTCGCCAACTCCTTATTCATCCGTCGTGTTCCTCCAAGTCTGGCCAAGTAAATAGCCAGGGACAAAGCCGTGAGTACATTTGGAATTGTACTCGCAAACCATCACGAAGGTACTAACAAGATCTAACTATTGAGACAAGGTAGAGAGAACAGTTTCTCTTGTGGATATGGCATGCACAAGAGTATTAGTTTCTCCTGTGGATATAGCGTCCCGGCATCTCAATTGAAGGGGACACTAAGATGGTACTCTGACATCTCTATATCTTTATTGAAGAAGATACTTCAAAAGATAACTATGACATCTCTATATCTTTATTGAAGAAGAGGTAGCATACCGCCATCTCAATTGATGGGGATACTAGGGAAGTCCTATGACATCTCTATATCTTTATAGAAGAAGAGTTCCTCTACATGAAACACTAGGAGAAGTCCCCCACTTTGTTTTATTTTCACACGACCATCTCCATATGGTCGACACACGCCTTTCCCGTACCCTTCCGGTACATCCAACACACATTTCCTTTGTAAAGCATTTAACAAAACAAAACTCAAGCCCAGGTTAAGTATGGCCATTTCAACTTGTCCATGACCGCGGACGCGGCTATTCGAATAGTTTTGACTCTGCAGAGTTTGCGCACTTTCCCCACAAGAACCGATAAATCCGCCGGGATCATCCCCGGATCGTCATACTAAAGTATGCGAGTCTCGGATAATCAGTTGATACGTCCAAAACGTATCTACTTTCCCGAACACTTTTGCTTATTGTTTTGCCTCTAATTTGTGTATTTTGGATGCAACTAACACGGACTAACGCTGTTTTCAGCAGAATTTCTCTGGTGTCTCGTTTTTGTGCAGAAATCTAACTTTCAGGAAAATCCTCGGAATTTATACGAAAGGTCCTATTTTCCCAGAATATTGACGGAGCCAGAAGGGCAATCCAGGTGGGGGCCCGAGGGCCCCACACACTAGGCCGGCGCGGCCCAGGAGGGGGGCGCGCCGCCCTAGCGTGTGGCCCCCTCGGCCGGCCCCCGACGCCCTCCTTCGGACTACTTATTGCCTTCGACCTAAAAGCGCACGGGGGTTAGAAGAAATCGCCAGAAACCATCCAGTACGCCGCCACCGTCGTGAAACTCCGTCTCGGGACCAGAAACTCCGTTCTGGCACTCCGCCGGGACGGGGAATTCGAGGAGATCATCGCCATCATCACCACCGACGCCTCTCCATTGACCAGTCATGTTTCCCCCATCCATGTGTGAGTAATTCCCCCGCTGTAGGCTGAAGGGGATGGTAGGGATTGGATGAGATTGGTCATGTAATAGCATAAGATTGTTAGGGCATAGTGCCTAGTGTCCGTAATTGGTACTTTTATGATATTGTTGCAACTTGTTATGCTTAATGCTTGTCACTAGGGCCCGAGTGCCATGATTTCAGATCTGAACATGTTATCGATTCATGATGATATTCATTGCTTTATGATCTTACCTGCAAGTTGTATACACGTATTGCTATCCGGAACCCGAGGCCCCAAAGTGACAGAAATTGGGACAACCGGAGGGGAAGGCGGTGATATGAGGATCACATGTGTTCATGGAGTGTTAATGCTTTGCTCCGGTGCTCTATTAAAAGGAGCACCTTAATTTCCGATAGATTCCCTAGAGGCCCGGCTGCCACCGGCTGGTAGGACAAAAGATGTTGTGCAAGTTTCTCATTGCGAGCACGTACGACTATATATGGAACACATGCCTATTGATTGATTAGTACTTGGATACCGTTTTATTATTATCTGCAAATGCCCTGCTTTGATTGTTACATGAGTTTCTCTCATCCATGCAACGCCCGTTCATCCATCCCTGTGCCTACGGTATTTTAATCCTGATGTTTACTATAATCACTACTCGTTGTCTTTGTTACTCTGCTCGTTGTTATTTCACTAACGCTATTGCTATAAAACTGTTACTACTGATAAACTCTTGCGAGCAAGTCTGTTTCCAGGTGCAGCTGAATTGAGAACTCCGCTGTTAAGGCTTTCAAGTATTCTTTGTCTCCCCTTGTGTCGAATCAATAAATTGGGTTTTACTTCCCGCGAAGACTGTTGCGATCCCCTATACTTGTGGGTTATCAAGACTATTTTCTGACGTCGTTGCCGGGAGCATAGCTTTATTTGGAAGTTCACTTGGATTGATATTGTTCGCTGCAAATTCTCCATCATGGGTAAACCTCGCGATCCTAAAGTCGCTATATTACCATCCAGTACAAGAAAAGGTACAACTCTGAGTACCTCTGCTTGCTCTTGATTCACCATCTGTGATTGATAAACTTGTTTCACCACCACATGCTTCACATGCTGGTACTTCTGCTAGATCTGAAAATTCTTATAATATTGATGATGCTTCTGCTGTGCTTGATGATAGTGGTTCATTGGGATCTTTTCTAGATGCTACAATTGCTAGGTCTAGACAAATTGAAAATGCTAAAACTCCTAATGAAAATGCTGCTACACCTGTTAATTCACCTGAGTCTGTTGAATACTCTAGTGATAATCTTGATGAGGATTATGTAGAACTTGATGATGATTTTATTGATAAATGCAATGCTACTACTGATGCAAGAAAAATTAAAAAGTTGCTTGCACAACATACTGTTAGATATAAACTGTCTCCTGATCCTAAATTTGCCACATCTCCTATAAACATTAAGGATAAGGATTATGATTTTCTCTTGATTTGTCTCATATATCTATTGTGGAGAAAACACCTTTTTGTGGTACTGAAAAAGAAAGTGTTGTAGAGCACATGATTGAGCTATCTACTCTTAGTAGCTTGTTTTCTGATGATGTTAAGAAGCGTACTTATTTCGTTGCTAAAATTTTCCCTTTCTCATTAAAGGATGATGCTAAAACTTGGTATAATAATTTGCCACCTGATTCTATTAATAGTCCAAAAGAATTTCTTGATGTTTTCTTCCGGAAATACTTTCCTGCTAGTGCTCAACATATTGCTTTGCAGAGAATTTATAATTTTGATCAGGAAGATGGAGAGAAATTGCCTGAGGCTTGGGCTAGATTTTGCTCTCTTATTAGAGCTCGGCCGACCATGATTTGGAAAAGCATGATTTACTTGATATATTTTATAGTGGACTAACCATTGAGTCTAGGGCATACCTGGATAGTTGTGCTGGTTGTGTTTTCAGGAAAAGAACTCCAGACGATGCTGAAGAATTATTGGCGAGAATAGGCCGGAATCATGATGATTGGTCTACACCTGAACCAACCTCGACACCAATATTGAAGAAGAGGGGTATGATTAAATTAAATGATGAAGATATGAGGGAAGCCAAGAAATCTCTTAAAGAGAAGGGTATTAAATCCGAAGACGTGAAGAATTTACCTCCCATAGAAGATTCATGCAAGATCACTCCCCCTTCATCAATGATTGAGGTACACTCTCTTGAACGCTTTACTAGAGAAGATATTCCGTATTCAAAACCTCCTGCTCAATGCTTAGATGAGTTTGATAATTATATTGTTAAGCAAAGTAATTTCAATATGAGAGTAGAGAATCATTTAATGGAAAATTCTCGAGCTATTAGTGAATTGCATGGTATTGTGGAGAGAACCTCCAATGATGTTAAGATGATTGTTAAACACTTTCAAATGGTTCAAACTCAATTTGATCAACTCACTAAAGTGCAAAATGACTTGTTAAAAGATAATTCTAAAGAAAAGCATGCTTATGAAGTAACAACTAGAGGTGGTGTTTCTACCCAGGATCCTCTATATCCTGAAGGGCATCCCAAAAGAGTTGAACAAGATTCTCAACGAACAGAAACTAGTGCTCCATCTAAGAAAAAGAAAAAGAAACATAAAACTGTTGTAGAATCCTCTGAGCCTGTTAATGATCCTAATAGTATTTCTATTTCTGATGCCGAAACTGAAAGTGGTAATGAACATGATAAAGATAATGATAAGAATGATGCTTCTGATAAAGAAGAGGTTGAAGAAGAACCTGAAAAGCATGCTAAAAATAAAAAGTATACTAAAGAAGATTTTATTGCTAAGAAACATGGTAGTGAAAGGGAACCTTGGGTTCAAAAGCAAATGCCTTTTCCTGCTAAGAAACTAAAATCAAAGGAAGAAAAACACTATAATAAATTATTTATTGGATGAAACCTTTATTCCTGCAAATACCTTTGACTGATGCTATTAAATTGCCTCCTTATTCAAAGTATATGAAAGATATTGTGTCTAACAAAAGGAAAATTCCTAATGAGGATATTTCCACTATGCTTGCTAATTACTCTTTTAATGGTAAGGTTCCAAAGAAGCTTGGCGACCCAGGTATTCCGACTATTCCTTGTTCTATTAAGAATAATTATGTTAGAACTGCTCTATGTGATTTGGGAGCGGGTGTTAGTGTTATGCCTTTCTCTCTTTATAAGAGACTTTATTTAGATAAGTTGATACCGACTGATATATCTTTGCAAATGGCTGATAAATCTACTGCTATTCCTGTTGGTATATGTGAGGATGTTCCTGTTCAAGTTACTAATAATCGCTTAATATTAACTGATTTTGTTGTGTTGGAAATGCCTGAAGATGATAATATGTCTATTATTCTTGGGAGACCTTTTCTTAACACCGCAGGGGCTGTTATTGATTGCAATAAAGGAAAAGTTACTTTCAATGTCGATGACAAGGAGCATACCGTTTATTTTCCCAAGAGGACTGAGAAAGCATGTGGAGTTAATACAATTTCTAATGAGAGAACTATCAAAGTGGGAACTATTGATTGTCCAATATATTGTAACACCCCACTTTTTGCAACCTTGTTTATTTGTCCATAATGCAAAAATTAGGGGGAACAAAAACTTTTTCTTTAGACTAATTAAGATGAATTGCCTTGATCTGTTTGTTATGATGAATTGCCTTGATCTGTTGGTAGATGAATTTTCTTGATTTGCTTGTTGAGTTTTGTCTTGAGCTACCTCATAGAACAACACCCCTAGTGGTTAAACAAGCAACTCACCAAATAAAACACATGTGTGGCTTAGGAAAAATTGTTTTCCTTCTTACTACATCAAACCTCTCTCCTGATGACAACCTGAGTGTGCCATCTTGATTTTCTCTTTGTAGTACATGATAGCTCAATCATCCTTAATTCAAAACTTGGGATCATCTACCCCTAGCTACATCCCTCTCTTGTACCCACTCATCCTTGTTGGATTTGAGGCCATGTCGACCATCTGTGTTGACAGGCTTAAAATGTCCAGACTTTGGCAATTGATCTCTAAGCACCCACAACTGTTATTGTTGACTTCAATGCATGGATCTCATCTATGCAACATCCTCTTCAACCTCCACGTCCTGCATGTCCCAGTCAATCCTTGCAACTGATATCTTCAACTTGATCTGGTATCCTATCTCATGTTCCAGCACCAGATCACTTCTTCCTCTTTTACCTCTTGATTTTGTTTTCATCCAAGTTTAGATCTTCACAAAACCAAGAGTAGAATTGGTGGCTACATTATGTAGTAACCACCTACCCTTGAGAACACTCCCCTCTAAATGTTTTTTCTTTCTCAAAACCCCTTTGTTTTCCTTCTCTGCTTTGATCACAAAACTACTTCTAGTTTTATTAAATCTTTTCAAGTTATTTCTTCAAAGGAAACAAAGAACTGAAATGGGTTTTGTTTCTCATCCCATTTCTACCAAGTACTGATTTCTAAAACACTATTTTCTATCTTGCCTTGTTTTTAACAAAAGGCTTGTTTATGGTACCTACATCATTTCTTGTTTTCCTCTTGATTATTTTACATTTGAGAAAACTCTACTTTACTTGATAAAGTAAGTAGAATATTTTGAACTCCTATGCTCCAACTAGTTTTCTCTCAACATCTTCAAATTTCCATTACACTTGTGTTCTTTCCCAATTGTCTCTAGACAATTGAGGTGTGTCCCATACCTTTCAATTAAACTCTATTTCAAATGACAATTTTTGCATATCTTGCACATCTCTGATCTACCCCATTGTACCCCCTCATCCTCCAATTCTTGATCAAATGGATGATCATTTGATACTTTCAAATCACTCCCAATTGACCTCTCATTTGTAGAGCAATTTATATTCTTTTCCATCATTACCTTGACCTCATGAATTCATGATTTAAGTCACCATATTCTTCATTGTGGGTATATGGTTACTTCTCTCACCATCTCTCTTAATATTGCTCTATCATTGACTAAGCCACCATCACCATCATCTTCTTGGCATAATGCCATCATGCAGCAAATACCATCATGGTATATTTTACCATCACAATCTTCCTTCATCTCTATATCTCTCACATTGTTCACTTGAGTTTGGCAAGAATGGAGCCGGCCATGAAAATTTCGGCCAGCCATGCCTCTCCAATTTTCTTCCTCTACAAGACTTGCCTCCCACCTAACCCAATCACTAAATGAGCAGCCACCCATCTTAGCCAATCAACAAAAGGAGGCAGCCACCATCCTCCCTCTATTTAAGGAGCTTGGCCGGCCACTCCACCTCCCCTTTGGTCATTTTTTCTCACACTCCACTCCCTCACACTCTCCTCTACCTCTCCCCCACGAAATGCTGCTGCCCCAAGGCTCCATGGCCGGCCATGGCCATGGAAAGCTCACCAAGATGCATCTCCTTCCTCCCTCAAGCTTTCCCTCACCATGAGAGCTTCCCTCTCACTCTCTTCTCCCCTAATCTTTGATGAATCCAGCCCTATTTCTCCTTTCTCCTCTCACAAGATTGGATCTTGATGCAGGTGCATGTTGGTCCAAGCATGGAGAAGGTTGAGCTATCCTCAGATCTGAAGTTCTTGAGCAAAGTTCGTCCAAAACCTTGCAGTAATTTCTGCTACTTTGCTGTTCCAGATTCTGGTACGATCTTGTAAAATCCACCGAATCTCGTGTGCAGATCCAAATCGAGTGATTCAAAGTTCCGCAGTTAGATACGGAAAAGATCTACAACTTGGCGTTGGTCTCACCCTCAAATTCGTTACGGATTGTCCGTGGTAAATAAAGTTCTGAAAACATGCAGAATCACTGTTTGCTAGATTTCTCCCGTTTTACAAAACCTTTTTGAGCAAACTCAACTGTGGGTGAAAGCCCTCTTCAGTACCTTCATTTTGGCGGTGGTTTCACTTCGATTGACCTCCTGAAACTGAAATGGTTCACAGATCAAGATCTGGTCAGATCTGACTTTGTCGAATTAAACCAGGAGCTTGGAGACGAATTTTTGAATGAAACCAACTGGGTAAGAACCACCTATTCAATACCTTTCAGATGCAGAAGACCTCATATTTTTATGATTTGTGTATGATTTTTGATGAATTAAACTTGTTCTGTATGTTCTGCAGACATGGCTGTTAGCTTTTAATTCATCAAAAATCCATTTTTGAACCTAATTGAGTGATTCCACTTCTGTAGGATTACTGAATGTTTTATTAATCATCCCAAACAAGTTTCAAACCTTTATCTATTCTGTAACTCCAGAGGTGAAGCAAATGGTGAAAACATGCAGTAAACTTGTAAATCCATTTATGAGAGTTTCAGAAATAATTTGAACCCAAATCCAATTGTGTGTGAATCTCTGTTTAAATATCTTTCAAATGCCAGTGACCTCATATTTTTAGGATTTTTCTACAATTTATGGCTTACAGATCTTGTTTTCTGTACAGTCAGATTCAAAGAAATTCCTAAAATTGTAGGTTTAATATTTTTGGGTGATTCCAATTGGGTTAGTCTTGTATTAGTACTGGCTATATAGGAAAAATATTATTAGTCTCTGTTCATACATATTTGTTACTGTTAGTAAGGTGTATGTGTGACATGCATTGTTGGACCAAAACTTGTTGGTTTATTTAAAACCCTTGACCAACTCTTTTTATTAGAAATGGGCAACATTTGTTTTATGCTTGCAAAACAAAACCTCTGCAACTTAACATTAGCCCTATTGTTTTGCTTAAGTTTTCAAAAGATGTGGAATATGGTTTGCTTCCTATTTTGGATGTTGTCTTATGTGAGCAAACTAAGTTAGGAAAACTGTTTTCTACTTTTCCAAAAATGTTTGAAAATGTTTTGTGAATGTATCTGATGTCAAACTAATGATCTTGTCCTCTTTATGATGTTATCTACCAGGGGATACTTAGTTGTGCCTTGGTGATACCGAGAGAGGCAATTGCTAAATCGTGGCACTCTCATACCTTTACTAGGTAAATAAAATGGGTTTTCTTTTAGATGCTTTGTAGTATCTATAAGTCTTTAATATGTTAGCCGTAGAAGAGTGGTTAGCTTTTGATTGTTGATTGTTGCATACTTGTTATGATTGTTGCAATGTGATTGATTGTGTTCCTTTTATATTTTCCGGCGATAGATGCGAACAATTCCGGAGAAGAAGAAGAAGTGGATTGGACAAGGATTCTTTATATGTTGTTGGAATTCTTATATTGATGGAGTTGAAGACGTACATGGACAAATAAGCCAAGGCAAGCCATCTTTTGATCTCTGATTTGGTGTCTAGTTGGATGTCAATTGTTGATGTCCACAAGCACCTTGATTCTATGTGTGTTATTCTCTCTATTTATGTCATCTATGTGTGATTGCAAGTGGGGTACTCCCTAGTGGTGATACTCCACTATTGTCGTTGTGATTATGGGATGCATGGTATCATGGCCGTGCTATTCCACTTGGTTATCTTGTATGCTCAACTTGAGCATCTTCTCTCTCAAGATAGTAACTTACACCACACTCACCACGTTTGTAATTTAGAGGTATCAATGTCATGATCTTGGTGTATTCTCAACTTGAGAGGAGTATGCCGTTGTACCATATTGGAGAGTATGTTGGATAGTGAAACTCCACTATCTAAGTTGTATATTTAGCACCACAAATCTGAAAGTATAATCCTCCTTGTGTTGTTATACTACATGCTTACCTTAAAGCAAGTATGATCCACTCCATTACCCTTTTGTTTACACCATCTATGGCGTGATGACTCTCATCTCGGCCATAGTGCAATTCTAGTTCAACTCATGAAACTATAGGTTGGGAACCCCTCAAGGCTTACCTTGTTGTAAATGTTTTATGAAAACCTTGGGTGAGTTAACTCCAAGCGTATGGTTTAAGAAAGCACAAGGATCTTGGTAAAGATGATCGGAAAAGTGGTGTATGGTTGTTTGTTGAACAACCAAGGTGTTGTGGGAAAAATGGTTTTAAAAAGGAGCACTCGCGTATAAGTGTACACCAGCCCAACTTTTATCGCGCAACCACTCTACCCCAGTGTGGGCACGGGGCTTAGCCCGTAGTTTGTTGAAGCTGGCATGAGACACCTTCGCAACTTTCTAGGGAGGGTCACGACGACCTCCGACGCCGGGTTGCGCTCTGGAGGAGGCAATACACTGTCTTAACTGATAGCCGGACGATTACTGAGGGTCTTCTGTCATGGCGCCGGAGATACGCTCAAAAGGAGGTATGCTGCCGGGGTGCCGGGAAGGGGTAAGCCCGCAGGGAAGGACTCGTGCCAGTGGAGATGGGCGAAAGGTTATGTCCGGGTATCCGTCGTGGCATATGTTGTTATGCGGGGATGATGCCCACACGATAAGTATCCGGATAGTTGTGGGGAAAGTGTGCAAACTCTGCAGAGTCAAATCTATTCGAATAGCCGCGTCCGCGGTCATGGACGGGTTGCAAAGGTCTACCTTTACCGGGGCTTGAGTTTTGTTTTGATAAATGCTTTGCAAAGAAAGTGTTGTGTTGGATGTACCGGAAGGGTACGGAAAAAGGGTGTGTGTCGACCATATAGAGATGGTCGTGGAAAAATAAGACCAAGTGGGGAACTTTTTCCTAATGTTTCATGAAGAGGAACTCTCCTTTAATAAAGATATAGAGAGGTCATAGGACTTCCTAGCATCCACATCAAATGAGATGGCGGTATGCTAACTCTTCTGCAATAAAGATATAGAGATGTCATAGGACTTCCCTAGTATCCCCATCACCTGAGATGGCGGTATGCTAACTCTTCTTCAATAAAGATATAGATATGCCATAGCTATCTTTTGAAGTATCTTCTTCAATAAAGATATAGAGGTGTCATAGTACCACTTTAGTGTCTCCATCAATTGCGATGTCGGGATGCTATATCCACAAGAGAAATTAATTCTCTTTCACATGCTATATCCACAAGAGAAACTGATTCTCTTCACATGCTATATCCACAAGAGAAACTGATTCTCTTTCACATGCTATATCCACAAGAGAAATTAATTCTCTTTCACATGCTATATCCACAAGAGAAACTATTCTTCCTCTCTTGTCTCTTTTAGTTAGCTCTGTAGCATCTTTCTTGATGGTTTGCGAGTACAATTCCAAATGTACTCACGGCTTTGTCCCTGGCTATTTACTTGGCCAGACTTGGAGGAACATGAAGGATGAAGAAGGAGTTGGCGACGTCTATGCGAGCTAGGAACGTCTTCCCAGTCAGTTGCCTGTAGGGTTATGGCGGATGACTTGGGTACTGCGCTGCTGAAGTGATGTTGCTACTCGATGATTTAGTTAGGCCCTTCGAGGCTATTATGTAAGCAATGGTCATGTGACCTCATTGTAATTTTCTTATTCCGCTTTGTAATGGATGGTGTAATTTGATATCAGTTCGGTTATGTGTTCACGACGCACTGATCATGGGATCGTGAACTCGTATACATAACAGGGAATTTCGGACCGCTAGTCCGGGGTCCCCACGTAGCCGGTATCGAGCTATCCTGACTGTAGGAGACCTTAGTTAGCATGGACGTTAGTCAGGAAAACAATTACTTGGGAAAAACTATTTATGAAACAAATTGTTTCTTTAGTCGGAAGTATAGCTTCTACTCCTCTTATTTATTCAAAGCTTCTAAATTCTTACCTCTCCGCTTTATAAAAAGGTTTGAAAATTCTTGCTCTACTGTCTCAACCACTTCAAACCCACATGTTGGACGATGTCCCCAACTCAGACCGGTGACTCGAAGTCGAAGATGGATAAACCTTTTATGAAGTCTCACGTATCTCCAACGACAACTATTGAAGATCGGACGCCGACCTAGTCTTGCACATAAAGGGATAATAAGATCATGTCTTTGGTTGTCACCAAAGTCTGTCAGAGAGCTGACCTTGTTCCTCTTTGGACTCGCACTTTCGCAGTCGTCAAGGATCAAGTTCTCAATTTCTTGACTAGTTATTTTTAGGCCAGCCACGAGAAGATCTCTACTTCGAAGCACCTCAACAGCTACCTCTTCGAAGACCTCATGTTTCCGGGATGTCGAGACTAGAACTTCTACGCAGCTTTCTCCTCCGCCTCAACATCAACGACTCAACACCCGGCCCCTTCACCACCAACTGCTACAAGGATCCAAATTGAAGCTGATGCTAATGATATGAAGACGTCGACATATGTGACCAGCCCCAAGCCAATAGGATGGATAGGACAAACTCAATCGCTTTGATTGAACTACCCCCGCGTATTAGGCATCCGTGAGGTACTTAGAGTACCATGTCTGGTGTGATGATTGCTTGTAGTTCCCTTGTGTGTTGCCTTGAGTGTTTGCATCTGTTTGTTGTGTGCATGTATGTCTTGCTATTTAGACGTTCCCGCTTTTTTTTTTTTTTAATTGTTTGAAATTTGTAAAATAGAAATTAAAGATGGAAATCTGCCAGTGTACTGTTTTGCCAAGAAAAATAGTTTGGTAGCTCCGATTGATGTGATTCCAATTGCACTAGAACCAGCATGAAATTATCTTTCAGACGCCCACTGACCTTGTATTTTTAGGATTTTTGTGCGATTTTTAATAAATAAAACTTGATCACTGTTTCTGGTTAGTATTTTGAGTCTCAAAAATTGAAAAATAAATATTTTTGAATGATTCCAATTGTGTTGATCTTGTTTTGTTACTGTGCATCTAGGAAAAATACCAGTAGCCTCTGTTAGTGGTATTTTGTCTCTGGTTATGGTTGTATGGGTGTCACATGCCATGATAGGATTAAAGTTTGCCTCGCCGATGTTTTGCTAACTGCTAGTTAGTTGGATAGGTTAACGGAAGGCTCTAACTCTAACCCAGTTAGCAGTTATTTTTCAACCGTCAGGAAAAACTAACCCAGACCCCTATCTACGACGACTACTTTCAAGATCAGCTGGAGCGACTCTACCACGCCAAGAAAGCAGAAGCCCCTACCTTCAAGAGTGACTGCACCTCGGCGAGAAGACAAACTAATTTGGTCTAACCTTAGAGCATTATCGCGCTAACCTCGGGGGTATCTTTTTAAAAACCACCATGTAACTTACCGTCTAACAAGCTGAGGGGACAATAGCTTCAAAGCCAGCTACATCACATGGTTCATCTGGTCCTCGTCAAGTGAAGCTCATGAAGATACCTCAAGACTCAAGATTAGGTGTAACTTACCCGCTCACTTCTTAACTGGTCAACACCGACACTCAAGCTGAAGACTGTCTCCGACGACCCTGTTGCTGCTTCATATGGATACCAACCAGGCATTTCTTCGACTTACTAACTTACTGCACGTCATATGGTTTAGTTAACACCGTGAGTGCCTCTTGAAGTGGTGGTCTGCACGTCGCCCCCGAAGATTCTTCAGCTGAACAAGGAAGACCGATGACTTCTTCAGAAGCCCTGCGACAGAACCACGAGGTAGAAGCTCCGAGTTTTTCCGAAACCCGATGAAAAATCTTAAGGGTGGAAGACTTCGTCTTCCACTAAAAGTTGGAGCTAACCCTAACAGTTTAAACCTTTCCAACACACCGTTGGAAACGTGGGATGCACTAAACCCTCTTGAAGCCGTGGACTACACAACACCCTCTGAAGGTGTTGACTCAAGACGAGAGATCAATGACTTCTCCAAAAAGCGCCCGACAAGACCCGTGGCTGAGGCTCTATGATTTCAGGAACCCCGCTGAACAATCTTAAGGGTGGAAGACTTCGTCTTCCACTAAAATCAAGCCAACTCTAAAAAGTTTTCAGCCCTTCTCAAGCACAATTGGGTGCACTAACCCTCCCACAGCCTTGAACCCCCTCTAGGATCGGGAAGAAACTACAGATCCAACACCTGCATGGAGTAGTCAACCTCTTCATGAAGCTGGCCATCGGCAGAAATCCATCATGTCTCCCAGAAGATGAAGCAACGACCTTCTCTACAACGGCACGTCTACGGAAGAATGGAGTCCGACTTTGGTTAAACTTTATAACCCCTCTAGTTCTACACTCAGTAATCTCGGGACGAGATTAGTTTAAGGGTGGAAGATCTGTAACACCCCACTTTTTGCAACCTTGTTTATTTGTCCATAATGCAAAAATTAGGGGGAACAAAAACTTTTTCTTTAGACTAATTAAGATGAATTGCCTTGATCTGTTTGTTATGATGAATTGCCTTGATCTCGTTGGTAGATGAATTTTCTTGATTTGCTTGTTGAGTTTTGTCTTGAGCTACCTCATAGAACAACACCCCTAGTGGTTAAACAAGCAACTCACCAAATAAAACACATGTGTGGCTTAGGAAAAATTGTTTTCCTTCTTACTACATCAAACCTCTCTCCCGATGACAACCTCGAGTGTGCCATCTTGATTTTCTCTTTGTAGTACATGATAGCTCAATCATCCTTAATTCAAAACTTGGGATCATCTACCCCTAGCTACATCCCTCTCTTGTACCCACTCATCCTTGTTGGATTTGAGGCCATGTCGACCATCTGTGTTGACAGGCTTAAAATGTCCAGACTTTGGCAATTGATCTCTAAGCACCCACAACTGTTATTGTTGACTTCAATGCATGGATCTCATCTATGCAACATCCTCTTCAACCTCCACGTCCTGCATGTCCCAATCAATCCTTGCAACTGATATCTTCAACTTGATCTGGTATCCTATCTCATGTTCCAGCACTCGGATCACTTCTTCCTCTTTTGCCTCTTGATTTTGTTTTCATCCAAGTTTAATCTTCACAAAACCAAGAGTAGAATTGGTGGCTACATTATGTAGTAACCACCTACCCTTGAGAACACTCCCTCTAAATGTTTTTTCTTTCTCAAAACCCCTTTGTTTTCCTTCTCTGCTTTGATCACAAAACTACTTCTAGTTTTATTAAATCTTTTCAAGTTATTTCTTCAAAGGAAACAAAGAACTGAAATGGGTTTTGTTTCTCATCCCATTTCTACCAAGTACTGATTTCTAAAACACTATTTTCTATCTTGCCTTGTTTTTAACAAAAGGCTTGTTTATGGTACCTACATCATTTCTTGTTTTCCTCTTGATTATTTTACATTTGAGAAAACTCTACTTTACTTGATAAAGTAAGTAGAATATTTTGAACTCCTATGCTCCAACTAGTTTTCTCTCAACATCTTCAAATTTCCATTACACTTGTGTTCTTTCCCAATTGTCTCTAGACAATTGAGGTGTGTCCCATACCTTTCAATTAAACTCTATTTCAAATGACAATTTTTGCATATCTTGCACATCTCTGATCTACCCCATTGTACCCCCTCATCCTCCAATTCTTGATCAAATGGATGATCATTTGATACTTTCAAATCACTCCCAATTGACCTCTCATTTGTAGAGCAATTTATATTCTTTTCCATCATTACCTTGACCTCATGAATTCATGATTTAAGTCACCATATTCTTCATTGTGGGTATATGGTTACTTCTCTCACCATCTCTCTTAATATTGCTCTATCATTGACTAAGCCACCATCACCATCATCTTCTTGGCATAATGCCATCATGCAGCAAATACCATCATGGTATATTTTACCATCACAATCTTCCTTCATCTCTATATCTCTCACATTGTTCACTTGAGTTTGGCAAGAATGGAGCCGGCCATGAAAATTTCGGCCAGCCATGCCTCTCCAATTTTCTTCCTCTACAAGACTTGCCTCCCACCTAACCCAATCACTAAATGAGCAGCCACCCATCTTAGCCAATCAACAAAAGGAGGCAGCCACCATCCTCCCTCTATTTAAGGAGCTTGGCCGGCCACTCCACCTCCCCTTTGGTCATTTTTTCTCACACTCCACTCCCTCACACTCTCCTCTACCTCTCCCCCACGAAATGCTGCTGCCCCAAGGCTCCATGGCCGGCCATGGCCATGGAAAGCTCACCAAGATGCATCTCCTTCCTCCCTCAAGCTTTCCCTCACCATGAGAGCTTCCCTCTCACTCTCTTCTCCCCTAATCTTTGATGAATCCAGCCCTATTTCTCCTTTCTCCTCTCACAAGATTGGATCTTGATGCAGGTGCATGTTGGTCCAAGCATGGAGAAGGTTGAGCTATCCTCAGATCTGAAGTTCTTGAGCAAAGTTCGTCCAAAACCTTGCAGTAATTTCTGCTACTTTGCTGTTCCAGATTCTGGTACGATCTTGTAAAATCCACCGAATCTCGTGTGCAGATCCAAATCGAGTGATTCAAAGTTCCGCAGTTAGATACGGAAAAGATCTACAACTTGGCGTTGGTCTCACCCTCAAATTCGTTACGGATTGTCCGTGGTAAATAAAGTTCTGAAAACATGCAGAATCACTGTTTGCTAGATTTCTCCCGTTTTACAAAACCTTTTTGAGCAAACTCAACTGTGGGTGAAAGCCCTCTTCAGTACCTTCATTTTGGCGGTGGTTTCACTTCGATTGACCTCCTGAAACTGAAATGGTTCACAGATCAAGATCTGGTCAGATCTGACTTTGTCGAATTAAACCAGGAGCTTGGAGACGAATTTTTGAATGAAACCAACTGGGTAAGAACCACCTATTCAATACCTTTCAGATGCAGAAGACCTCATATTTTTATGATTTGTGTATGATTTTTGATGAATTAAACTTGTTCTGTATGTTCTGCAGACATGGCTGTTAGCTTTTAATTCATCAAAAATCCATTTTTGAACCTAATTGAGTGATTCCACTTCTGTAGGATTACTGAATGTTTTATTAATCATCCCAAACAAGTTTCAAACCTTTATCTATTCTGTAACTCCAGAGGTGAAGCAAATGGTGAAAACATGCAGTAAACTTGTAAATCCATTTATGAGAGTTTCAGAAATAATTTGAACCCAAATCCAATTGTGTGTGAATCTCTGTTTAAATATCTTTCAAATGCCAGTGACCTCATATTTTTAGGATTTTTCTACAATTTATGGCTTACAGATCTTGTTTTCTGTACAGTCAGATTCAAAGAAATTCCTAAAATTGTAGGTTTAATATTTTTGGGTGATTCCAATTGGGTTAGTCTTGTATTAGTACTGGCTATATAGGAAAAATATTATTAGTCTCTGTTCATACATATTTGTTACTGTTAGTAAGGTGTATGTGTGACATGCATTGTTGGACCAAAACTTGTTGGTTTATTTAAAACCCTTGACCAACTCTTTTTATTAGAAATGGGCAACATTTGTTTTATGCTTGCAAAACAAAACCTCTGCAACTTAACATTAGCCCTATTGTTTTGCTTAAGTTTTCAAAAGATGTGGAATATGGTTTGCTTCCTATTTTGGATGTTGTCTTATGTGAGCAAACTAAGTTAGGAAAACTGTTTTCTACTTTTCCAAAAATGTTTGAAAATGTTTTGTGAATGTATCTGATGTCAAACTAATGATCTTGTCCTCTTTATGATGTTATCTACCAGGGGATACTTAGTTGTGCCTTGGTGATACCGAGAGAGGCAATTGCTAAATCGTGGCACTCTCATACCTTTACTAGGTAAATAAAATGGGTTTTCTTTTAGATGCTTTGTAGTATCTATAAGTCTTTAATATGTTAGCCGTAGAAGAGTGGTTAGCTTTTGATTGTTGATTGTTGCATACTTGTTATGATTGTTGCAATGTGATTGATTGTGTTCCTTTTATATTTTCCGGCGATAGATGCGAACAATTCCGGAGAAGAAGAAGAAGTGGATTGGACAAGGATTCTTTATATGTTGTTGGAATTCTTATATTGATGGAGTTGAAGACGTACATGGACAAATAAGCCAAGGCAAGCCATCTTTTGATCTCTGATTTGGTGTCTAGTTGGATGTCAATTGTTGATGTCCACAGCACCTTGATTCTATGTGTGTTATTCTCTCTATTTATGTCATCTATGTGTGATTGCAAGTGGGGTACTCCCTAGTGGTGATACTCCACTATTGTCGTTGTGATTATGGGATGCATGGTATCATGGCCGTGCTATTCCACTTGGTTATCTTGTATGCTCAACTTGAGCATCTTCTCTCTCAAGATAGTAACTTACACCACACTCACCACGTTTGTAATTTAGAGGTATCAATGTCATGATCTTGGTGTATTCTCAACTTGAGAGGAGTATGCCGTGTACCATATTGGAGAGTATGTTGGATAGTGAAACTCCACTATCTAAGTTGTATATTTAGCACCACAAATCTGAAAGTATAATCCTCCTTGTGTTGTTATACTACATGCTTACCTTAAAGCAAGTATGATCCACTTTACCCTTTTGTTTACACCATCTATGGCGTGATGACTCTCATCTCGGCCATAGTGCAATTCTAGTTCAACTCATGAAACTATAGGTTGGGAACCCCTCAAGGCTTACCTTGTTGTAAATGTTTTATGAAAACCTTGGGTGAGTTAACCCAAGCGTATGGTTTAAGAAAGCAAAGGATCTTGGTAAAGATGATCGGAAAAGTGGTGTATGGCTGTTTGTTGAACAACCAAGGTGTTGTGGGAAAAATAGTTTTTAAAAAGGAGCACTGCGTATAAGTGTACACCAGCCCAACTTTTATCGCGCAACCACTCTACCCTGGTGTGGGACGGGGCTTAGCCCGTAGTTTGTTGAAGCTGGCATGAGCACCCTTCACAACTTTCTAGGGAGGGTCACGACGACCTCCGACGCCGGGTTGCGCTCTGGAGGAGGCAATACACTGTCTTAACTGATAGCCGGACGATTACTGAGGGTCTTCCGTCATGGCGCCGGAGATACGCTCAAAAGGAGGTATGCTGCCGGGGTGCCGGGAAGGGGTAAGCCCGCAGGGAAGGACTCGTGCCGGTGGAGATGGGCGAAAGGTTATGTCCGGGTATCCGTCGTGGCATATGTTGTTATGCGGGGATGATGCCCACACGATAAGTATCCGGATAGTTGTGGGGAAAGTGTGCAAACTCTGCAGAGTCAAATCTATTCGAATAGCCGCGTCCGCGGTCATGGACGGGTTGCAAAGGTCTACCTTTACCGGGGCTTGAGTTTTGTTTTGATAAATGCTTTGCAAAGAAAGTGTTGTGTTGGATGTACCGGAAGGGTACGGAAAAGGGTGTGTGTCGACCATATAGAGATGGTCGTGGAAAAATAAGACCAAGTGGGGAACTTTTTCCTAATGTTTCATGAAGAGGAACTCTCCTTTAATAAAGATATAGAGAGGTCATAGGACTTCCTAGCATCCACATCAAATGAGATGGCGGTATGCTAACTCTTCTGCAATAAAGATATAGAGATGTCATAGGACTTCCCTAGTATCCCCATCACCTGAGATGGCGGTATGCTAACTCTTCTTCAATAAAGATATAGATATGCCATAGCTATCTTTTGAAGTATCTTCTTCAATAAAGATATAGAGGTGTCATAGTACCACTTTAGTGTCTCCATCAATTGCGATGTCGGGATGCTATATCCACAAGAGAAATTAATTCTCTTTCACATGCTATATCCACAAGAGAAACCGATTCTCTTTCACATGCTATATCCACAAGAGAAACTGATTCTCTTTCACATGCTATATCCACAAGAGAAATTAATTCTCTTTCACATGCTATATCCACAAGAGAAACTATTCTTCCTCTCTTGTCTCTTTTAGTTAGCTCTGTAGCATCTTTCTTGATGGTTTGCGAGTACAATTCCAAATGTACTCACGGCTTTGTCCCCTGGCTATTTACTTGGCCAGACTTGGAGGAACATGAAGGATGAAGAAGGAGTTGGCGACGTCTATGCGAGCTAGGAACGTCTTCCCGACCGGCTGCTCGTAGGGTTATGGCAGATGACTTGGGTACTGCGCTGCTGAAGTGATGTTGCTACTCTGATATTTAGTTAGGCCCTTCGAGGCTATTATGTAAGCAATGGTCATGTGACCTCATTGTAATTTTCTTATTCCGCTTTGTAATGGATGGTGTAATTTGATATCAGTTCGGTTATGTGTTCACGGCGCACTGATCATGGGATCGTGAACTGTATACATAACAGGGAATTTCGGACTGCTAGTCCGGGGTCCCCACATATATGAGCCCAAAGAAGAATATCAAACTCTTGTGATTGGATTCATATCAATTCAATACAAGGTAACATGATTGATTTGAGGTTTAATTCTTCTTATGTTATGTAAATTTTATTTGGTGGCAAGACTTGATCAACCTTGTTAACAAATTCATTTTATATGCATAGAAGAGCTAAACAACATCTCTTTCTTCCTCCACTTGATCTACTTGCTGTAGCACTTTTGTTTTTGCAAAGTTCTTTAGTTAATTAGAGATTTTAAAATTTTTCCTGCCCAGTAATAATAATTTTGACACCCAGAAATGTGCATTTTTCAAAAATTATACCATTGGTCCTATTTTTCGACGAGGCACCTAGGAACACCTGGGGATGACCAATGGGGCACCCCAGGGTGGCACCCCACAGGCCGGCGCGGCCAAGAAGGGGGGCGCGCCACCCTGGCGTGTGGGCCCCTCCTTGCCCCACTACTTCATCTCTTCCTCCCACTTTCTTCTCTCTCCCGAAAAAACTCGCACCAGGTTCCTCTCACTCGCGTTTCTGCTCAAGAGCTCAAGATTTCTCGATCTCTTTGCTCAGCCCATATTTCTGTCTGAAATTTGGCACATTTGCTCTCCGGTATGTGACTCCTTCGATTATCCAAGTAGAATTTTGTTTGGTGGAGTATATCTTGAATATTTTGCTGCTGTAGGTAACATGTTTAGTGAGCTTGCATGCTTGTTCTAAGTGGTAGAAACTAGTTTTGATGCATGATTAGTACTCTAGCAAGTTCCTATGGTAGTTTCCCTCAATTATATGTCACCAAATCAAATTTTATATTGTTTGTTGAAAAATTTCAGAAAATGGAAGGGAGTAGGCACCAAGTCAACCAACAAGAATTGGAGGTGCAACAGGTTATGAGAGTTCACCGCGAAGAAGGAGTATACCCCGCTTACTACCCGTGTGTGGATTTTATGAGAAGTGCAGGAATCTTGCAAGATGTTCAAAGTCTAATTTCTCGTGCAGGGTTGGATGATTTTGTTGTTGGTGAACCATGCCAATATGCAAAATTGACTATGTCTGGAGTGCAGGATTTTGAATTCAATTGGTCGCGATCTAACCCCATGGTTCGGTACAAAATCTATTATATAATTAAAGTAGAAGACAATAAACGGTAAAGATTAAGCATCACCAAACCAACGGATTAGATTAAGCGGACCGGCTCATATACCCGCTCCAAAGGGCAAAAAAAAAAGGAAGAGGAGACGTGCACGATAGGATTGCTTAGAAAAAGCTGAATCCGCACCTGCACGTATAATAAAGATAGATTCAATTCAATCGCCCCCTGCTTCAAATCCTATCTCGACTATCCGGCCGATCGAAACAGATCCGTCAATCCCGTCTTCAAATATTATCTCGACTAACTGGTCAATCGAAACAACACGATGCATCGACATGCCCGGCCGATCGAAACAGATCAGTCAACATGGTCAGTCGTTGGATGCATCCATGGAGCTCTGGGATGCATTGTTATGGCCAGCCGGTTGGTGGAGCCGAGAAAAACTGGAGCGTTCCAGTCGTTGGACGCATACATGGAGCTCTGCGAGCGATGCAAAGATTTGTCCGGCCGGTTGCTGCATGGAGAAAAAGCAGACGACGCATACATGGAGCTCTCTGCGCGATGCATCGAGGGATTTGCCCGGCTGCTTGCCGCAATGGAGAAAAAGCAGGCCCATCTGGTAAAAGTGATTCAGGTACCAATTAGATCTGATCTTTGCATGATCACCTAATACGCTCTCTCACATCCAATGAACGTATCAACATCTTTCTTACGTCACAATTAATAATGAGATTTCATGAAGATCGCCGAGCAGTAAAATCCAACCCTGGTATGTTTGAATGTAAGGACATCTAATAAGAAATACATCCTAAACTGTTTCCTGGCGTAACTAATCATGTACGTGTATTGAATTATAAGCACTGTAAAAAACAATATAATAAGAATATATTGCTTAACAAAATGGTAAAAAGGTAAAACTATGCGGAACAAACGAATACATACTATATATAAGTAAAGAAGTAGCTAAACTTTACAACAAGATGCATATGGAATCGGTAGCTAGATCTACATATGAAAATCATCCTAAATTTGAAATTGAAATGCAAGTAAAAAATAGTTATTTGATTTGAAACCCAACAAGAGTACATATATGCATGAATTGGTCACCATTAGTGAAGTTTGCAGCGGCTAGAATCAATTGACATAAAAGACTTATAAGATATGTATTACATTGGGCTAGAGGATATAATTGGCATGTATATTCATACTTACATTATTTTATGTCACCAAAAAATATAAAAATAAGGGTAATACATCCAATCGTGCACAGCAAATAATAGACAAGAGGTCAAAAGTAATATTTTATATTAAAGTCTCTACATAATGTAGTTTGGCTATGATTGAATATTTCTAATATATAGAGAAAACAAAATATAATATATCTATCCAACCAATTAGACAAAGCGAGCCAAAGTAATATTTGTAAATTGAAGTGTCTACATAGTGCACTTTGGCGACGTTTGACTTTTTCTATTTCTTAGAATGTACGTGACGACATACCAACATGTAAAAAGTAATACAAGAAATGAAAGTAAAAAAAATCTAGCTGCGCAATTGCGCGGGTCATCAAGCTAATTTATAATAAAACTATCAACTTGCCATTCGATGATTTTTGTGCAGCAATCAGAGTGCCGCAATGGGGATCATGCGAGAAGATAAGGGGATCGCCGCAAGAGCTCTTGAACCTCTTCAAGATGATTTGTCATGGAAGAAGCTACTCAGAGGATGGTGGTAAAATCAGTAGTATTCAACTCCCAGCTATTCGTTACTTTGCTTATGTCATCACCAAGTGCGTTCTTGCTAGAAAGAATGCAAGTAAGTTATCTATCCAGGATTTAGCCTTTCTAGCTGCTGCATTACAAGGTGATAGGACTTACAACTTGGGTGCTTTGATAGCCAATAGACTTGCTACTAACCGTGAGAAGGGAGGAATTTGTGGAGGTCTCATCGCCACTCGTTTATTAGCTATGCATGGTGTAGAACCTCACCATCTTGATATTCAACTTCCCATAGAGAAACTTGACATAGTCTCCATGATTAAACATGAATTTTTTTCTGATTTGTCTAATTTGAGCAACCTGTCTTACAGAATAACATTTTACAAGAAAGTTTGGAGGATAACTAAGAAAACTAAAAAATTAGTAGGATTGCCTGCACCTGTTCTATTTAACTTTGATTCCAGGAAGGATTGGTCAGTCACGGAAGGTGAACTGAATGCATACATAGAGGGAGATGGCCATCATGCAAGGGACGGAACGGAGGAGGCCGAGGAACGCCTTGACTCATCCGATGCAGCAATTTCTTCGCATCAACAAGTTGGGTATGAGGAGCCTCCACGCTTTTCTTCTGCATCGGGACCTTATTATGACTACGCCATGCATGATCCACCGGCGTGGAACCCAGACCCTCGCTGGGGTTGATCTCCACTTAGGCCAAAAGCCTAAGCTTGGGGGGAGGTATACCGGCATCACTCATTCTTTGCATATTATGGTTGCTGGATACTTGTATATGCTTGTTTTAGTTTCTTTGAGTGGTTTTCTAATGAGAGGAAGATGATATTTTGGGAAGTGCTGCCTGAAAACAGATTCTGTTCTGTTACTAAAAAAATTCGTGCGCACAGCCAGAACGTTATTTTGAGCTGCCAATTTTTTTGCATGTTCCCCAGGTTGTTATCTAACTTTCATTAGTTGAACACTTTTCGAGCTGAGCAGCGTAAGAATTTCTTTAAAATCGATTCATCGTACTTGCTGTCAAGTTTTGGCAGATTTCTGCCATCTTGCTTTTCTGTGTTTCTTTTAGTTTTCATTTTCTTGTTCTTGCTTTGTTTCTTTCCTAAAACACAAAAAGACCAAAAATATTTCTGTTGTTTCTCTTCACCACTTGCTTATTTTGGTTTCTTGCTTTTATCTTACTTTATTTGCTATCGTTGGTTTGCTATAAGAAAATTCAAAAAGATTTTGCTTTGTTTGCTTGTTTCCTTTTGTTCTTGCTTCCAAATTCGAAAACACCAAAAATATTTGCTGTTCTTCTTTGGTTTTGTAAAGTTCTTTATGAGTTCAATGGTCTTCGGTGGCTGGAGCGTGGTTTTCATTCCATATTATTCAAGCTACACAAGTGAAAAGGCAATAATGACGATCTACGATAATTTGATTGTGGTGAGAGGCTGGTATGAACTCTATTTGTTTTCATTTTTGTACATATACTTATCCATGTGAGCATGCTTAGTTGGTTCATGTGAGGTATATGTCATTTAAGAAAGTCTAGTAGTTCATGATCTCTCATGATTAGCTCCAATTTATTAATATGAGTAGCATGTCATAAATATTTGCTTGCATTGCTTTATTCATAGATAGGTATGACATTGTGGTATCCTCCTCTGAATAATTCTCTTGAATCAACTTGGCACATGCTCACGCATGCATATGACTGAACAAAATGTCAATTAAACCTCGATGATTTACTTTACCTCAGTGTTCTTGTATCACTTTTATGCCTCCGTTAATTTATTTTTGTCGCAAGCATGATTATGACAGTTATTGCTCTCTTGATTGTCGCTTCCCAGTCTATTGCTAGCCTTCACTTGTACTGAGCGGGAACGCTGCTCATGCTTCCAAACACATGAAAACCAAGTTATTCCAGAGTGTCCACCATAAATACCTATGCATGGCATTTCAAACCATTCCAAGTAAATTCTCATGTGCTACCTTTAAACCTTCAAAATGCTTCTCAATTTGTGTCAATGTTTTATAGCTCATGAGGAAGTATGTGGTGTTTATCTTTCAATCTTGTCATTTACTCTTGACGGACTTTCACAATGGACTAGTGGCACATCCGCTTATCCAATAATTTTGCAAAAAGAGCTGGCAACGGGGTTCCCAAGCCCAATTAATCAACTTTCATTAATAATTCTCTTCACATGTTTTGCCCTGATTTATCAGTAAGCAACTTAAATTGCAAATAGACACTCCTCCATGGTATGTGATTGATGGAAGGCACCCGAGGATTCGGTTAGCCATGGCTTGTGTAAGCAAAGGTTGGGGGGAGTGTCATCCATAATGAAACTAAAGTACGTGTGTAAACAAAAGAGAAGAGGGATGATTTACCTTGCTGGTAGAAATAACGTCCTTCATGGGAGCCGCTCTTGAAAGTCTGGTTGACGAGGTAGTTAGAGTACCCACTATCATTCGTTGACAACAACAAACACCTCTCAAAATAATTTTATTCCTGTTTTACAAATGAAAAGCTATAGCACATGTTAATCCCTGCTTCCCTCTGCGAAGGGTCAATCTTTTACTTTTACATTGAGTCTCCATCCTTTCTTTGAGCACTTTCTTGAGAGCACAACTGTCATTCTTAGTATAATATGCTTGTCCCAAAATGTGATTAACTGTGGTATAACTTTGATGCTTTTATCTTTGATAATCTCTATTTCCAGTCTTCCCATGAACTTCAAAGGTGCCCGAGCATTTATGTTTTGCTGTACAAATACGGGCAAGCGAGATACCACTTTATCATATCATTCTATGAACATTGCAATCCTGCTGATAGACATGATTCATGATGCTCATTATTAATTTGTTGGTACCTTTTCCATGATTGACATAGCTATTGGATGATTTTATTTGCATGTATCTTATTATGAACTACTTAAGTACTTGCCATATCATGAGAATATTTACATCATATGAACAAATGTGTTCATGAAAGTTCTTTTATCGCACTCAGTTGTTAACTGAATTGCTAGAGGACAAGCAATAAGCTAAGCTTGGGAGGAGTTGATACGTCCAAAACGTATCTACTTTCCCGAACACTTTTGCTATTGTTTTGTCTCTAATTTGTGTATTTTGGATGCAACTAACACGGACTAACGCTGTTTTCAGCAGAATTGCTCTGGTGTCTCGTTTTTGTGCAGAAATCCAACTTTCAGGAAAATCCTCGGAATCTATACGAAAGGTCCTATTTTCCCAGAATATTGACGGAGCCAGAAGGGCAAGCCAGGTGGGGGCCCGAGGGCCCCACACACTAGGCCGGCGCGGCCCAGGAGGGGGGCGCGCCGCCCTAGCGTGTGGCCCCCTCGGCCGGCCCCCGACGCCCTCCTTCGGACTACTTATTGCCTTCGACCTAAAAACGCACGGGGGTTAGAAGAAATCGCCAGAAACCATCCAGTACGCCGCCACCGTCGCGAAACTCCGTCTCGGGACCGTAAACTCCGTTCGGCACTCCGCCGGACGGGGAATTGGAGGAGATCATCGCCATCATCACCACCGACGCCTCTCCATCGACCAGCCATGTTTCCCCCATCCATGTGTGACTAATTCCCCGCTGTAGGCTGAAGGGGATGGTAGGGATTGGATGAGATTGGTCATGTAATAGCATAAGATTGTTAGGGCATAGTGCCTAGTGTCCGTAATTGGTACTTTTATGATATTGTTGCAACTTGTTATGCTTAATGCTTGTCACTAGGGCCCGAGTGCCATGATTTCAGATCTGAACATGTTATCGATTCATGATGATATTCATTGCTTTATGATCTTACCTGCAAGTTGTATACACGTATTGCTGTCCGGAACCCGAGGCCCCAAAGTGACAGAAATTGGGACAACCGGAGGGGAAGGCGGTGATATGAGGATCACATGTGTTCACGGAGTGTTAATGCTTTGCTCCGGTGCTCTATTAAAAGGAGCACCTTAATTTCCAGTAGATTCCCTAGAAGCCCGGCTGCCACCGGCTGGTAGGACAAAAGATGTTGTGCAAGTTTCTCATTGCGAGCACGTACGACTATATATGGAACACATGCCTATTGATTGATTAGTACTTGGATACCGTTTTATTATTATCTGCAAATGCCCTGCTTTGATTGTTACATGAGTTTCTCTCATCCATGCAACGCCCGTTCATCCATCCCTGTGCCTACAGTATTTTAATCCCGTTGTTTACTATAATCACTACTGCTGTCTTTATTACTCTGCTGCTGTTATTTCACTACTGCTACTGCTATAAAACTGTTACTACTGATAAACTCTTGCGAGCAAGTCTGTTTCCAGGTGCAGCTGAATTGACAACTCCGCTGTTAAGGCTTTCAAGTATTCTTTGTCTCCCCTTGTGTCGAATCAATAAATTGGGTTTTACTTCCCGCGAAGACTGTTGCGATCCCCTATACTTGTGGGTTATCATCAGTCATAGCCTTTCGCCTGTCTCACTTGTCATGAGTCCTTCCCTGCGGGCTTACCCCTTCCTGGCACCCCGGCAGCATACCTCCTTTTGAGCGTATCTCCGGCGCCATGACAGAAGACCCTCAGTAATCGTCCGGCTGCAAGTTAATGCAGTGTATTGCCTCCTTCAGAGCGCAACCCGGTGTCAGAGGTCATCGTGACCCTCCTAGAGAGTTGTGAAGGTGTCTCAAGTCAAATTCAACAAACTACGGACTAAGCCCGTGCCCACTTTGGATAGTGTGGTTGCGCTAGTAAATTTGGGACGGCGAACACTTATACGCAGTGCTCCTTTGAAAACATTTCACCCACACTTCCTTTGTTTGCCAACAAACAACCATACACCACTTTTCCGAACATCTTTGTCAAGATCCTTTTCTTTCTTAAACCATACACTTGGGTTAGCTCACCCAAGGTTTTCATAAACATTTACAACAAGGTAAACCTTGAGGGGTTCCCAACCTATAGTTTCATGAGTGGAACTAATACAACACCATGACCGGGATGATAGTCTTCATGCCATGAGGGGTATGTGTGAGTGGCATGAAGAGGATCATACTTGCTTAAGGTAAGCGCGTATTATGACAACATAAGAGGGAATATACTTTCAGATTTGTGGTGATATCTAACCCAATCAATAGATAGGGATGAGAATTGACCAACGCCAACACCATTTAGGGAATTAGGCATACTCATCACAATTTGAGAATACACCAAGATCATGATATTGATACCTCTACTCTAGAAGGGGTGTAGTGTGAATCTTGTCCCGAGGTGGAACATGTTCAAGTTAAATATAGAAAGCAAGTTGGATAGCAATGGCCATGATGCCATACACCCAAATAATTACCAAGACCTTGACAAGATAAAACTAATAGAGATATCATGCTTGCATTCAAGCATAGATGACAACAATATGGAGATCATCACACATAGAACCAAGATGCTAATGATAGCAACAAGATGACATCCAAGAGACATCACACCAGAGATCAAAAGATGGCTTGCCTTGGTTGGCTTGTTTGTCCCTAGACTTATTCAACTCCATCCGTAAGAATTCCAACAATATAAATCTCCTCATCCGATTCCACTTCTTCTTCTTCGGAATTGTTCGCATCTATCGCCGGAAAATATAAAAGGAACACAATCAATCACATTGCACCAACAAAACAACATTCAACAAACAACAGTCAGTAGCTAACCACCTTAATAAGGGCTAACATACAAAACACTTATAGATACCACAAAACAACTTTAAGAGTTTTAATTTAGAAAAACCCATTTATTTACCTAGTAAAGGCATGAGTGCATCACAACTTAGAAATTGCCCTTCTCGGTTAACACCATGGTATAAAACAATTATCCCCTGGTAGATAACATCATAAATAGGACAAGTGTATTAGTTGGTCATCAAAAACATTCACAATACATTTTCAAACATTTTTGGAAAAGTGGAAATCAGTTTTCCCAATTTAATTTGCTCCCATAACACTACATCCAAAATAGGAAGCAAACCATATCCCATATCATTTGAAACTATAGCAAAACAATTGAGCTAATGTTAAGTTGCAGAGGTTTTATTTTGCAAGCAAAAATCAAAAGGTTACCCATTTCAAGTAAAAAGAGTTGGTCAAGGGTTTTAAATAAACCAAAAAGTTTTGGACCAACAACTCAAGTAGCACATACATGTTAATATCGGTAACCAATATGCATGAACAGAGACTAACAGTATTTTTCCTAGATGGCCAATACTAATACAAGACTAACCCAATTGGAATCACTCAAAAAGGTTGAACCTACAATTTTAGGACTTTGCTTGAATCTGACTGTACAGAAAACAAGATCTGTATGCCAAAAATCGTAGAAAAATCATAAAAATATGAGGTCAGTTGCATCTGAAAGGTATTGACAATACGGTTCTAGTGCAATTGGTCTCACTTGCAAAATCGTCTCCAAGCTCCTGATCTAAACAGACAAAGTCAGATCTGACCAGAACTTGATCTGTGAACCATTTTAATTTTATGTGGTCATTTGAGGTGAGACCAATGGAAAAATGAAGCTACTGGAGATGGCTTTCACCGACAGTTGAGTTTGCTCAAAAATATTTTGCAAATCAAATAAAATCTAGCAAACAGTGAATCTGCATGTTTTCAGAACTTTAATTAGTCAGGCAGATCTGTTAAGAATTTGAGGATGAAACCACGGCCAAGTTGTTGATCTTTTCATAAGCTAACCGTGGAACTTTGAATCACTCGATTTGGAGCTGCGCACGAGTTTTGGTGGATTTTACAAGTTCGTACCAGAATCTGAAACAGCAAGATTACAGAAATTACTGCAAGGTTTTGGACGAACTTTGGTCAAGGACTTCAGATCTGAGGATAGGTGAAGCTTCTCCATGCTTGGAACAACATGCACCTGCATCAAGATCCAATCTTGTGAGAGGGGAAAAGATAAAGAGAGCTGGATTCATCTAGGGTTAGGGGAGAAGAGAGTGAGAGGGATGCTCTCATGGTGAGGGGGGGCTTGAGGGAGGAGGGAGAGCTTCATCTTGGAGAGCTTTTCATGGCCATGGCCGGCCAAGGTAGCTAGAAGGAGCAGCATTTTCGTGGGAGAGAGGTAGGAGAGGGATGGGAGGGAGTGGAGGAAGGAGTGGAGAGTGGAAAAGTGAGACCAAGTGAGGAGGGGGTGGGCTGCCAAGCCCCTTTATATAGAGGGAGAGGGGGTGGGCTGCCTCCTCATTGATTGGGTTGGTTGGGAGGTAGCCTCTTCATTGATTGGGTTAGTTGGGAGGCCGGCTTGTGGGGGAAGAATTTGACCCAAGCTGAAATTATTAGTGGCATGGGGAAGGGACAAAAAGTGAGAGGCTTCCCAAGGTGGAATAATTATGTGAGAGAGAGGGAGATGGAGAGGCATGATGCATGTATGCCATGGCATGGCCGGCCACATATTTTTGGCCATGCACAAGTGATCAACAAGAGAGCATTGCTACACATGCATGACACCCAAGGTTGAGTGCCTCACAAATTACTAAAATGGTGGCCTAAAAAGATATAGAATTTTAGGCAAAGTGATACTAATGCACAAGGGTGCTAAAGTAGATGGTGGTGGAATTCTGACTTGATAAAAGATGTGTCCAAGAGATGATGGTGGTGATGGTGATTTAGACAATGGTAGAGCAAGGCTAGGAGAGATGGTCACAAGGATGAATATGGTGACATAAATCGTCAATTCATGATGTCAAGGTGATGATGGAAAATAATAAAGGATTGAGATGGGTATGATGAAATATAAGTTGCGCTTCAAATAAGCGGTCAATTGGGAGTGGTTTGAAATACTCCCTGAGTCTAGGGTTTTGTTGAAGGGAGTCCACTTGAAAGTATCAAATGATAATCTGTTTGATCAAGAATTGGAGGGTGAGGGGATACAATGTGGTAGATCAGTGATGTGCATAAGATGTGCAAGGATTGTCATTTGAAAAAGAATTTATTTGAAACGGATTTGAAACACCTCAATTGTCTAGGGACAATTAGGAATGAACTCAAGTGGAATGGAATTTGAAAATGTTGAGAGAAACTAGTTGGAACATAGGAGTTCAAAATGTTCTACTTACTTTCTCAAGTAAAGTAGAGTTATTCTCAAATGTAAAATAAGCAAGAGGAAAACAAGAAATGGTATGAGTACCATAAACAAGATTTTTGTTAAAAATAAAGCAAGATAGAAAATAATGTTTTAGAAATCAATACTTCGTAGAAATGGGATGAAAAACAAAAACCCATTTCAGTTCTTTGTTTTCTTTGAAGAAAATATCTTGAAAAGATTTAATAAAACTATAAGTAGTTTTTGTGATCAAAACTAGAGAAGGAAAAACAAATGGGGGTTTTGAGAAAGAAACTCTAATTTAGGGAGGAGTGTTCTCAAGGGTAGATGGTGGCTACAAAATGTACCCATCATTCCCACTCTTGGTTTTGTGAAGGTTAAACTTGGATTAAAATAAATACAAGAGGTAAAAGAGGTAGAGGTGATCTGAGGTTAAACATTGCATAGGGTACAAGAGAAGGATGTAGAAATGGGTAGATGATCCCAAGTTTTGAATCAAGGATGGTTTGAGCTAGATTATACCACAAAGAGGAATTTTGAGAAGGCACACCCATGTTGCCATAAGTAGAGGGGTTTGGTGTAGTAAGAAAGAAAACAATTTTTCCTAAGCCTCACATGTGTTTTATTAGGTGAGTTGTTGGTTTTACCACTAGAGGTGTTGTTCTTTTGGGTAGCTCAAGACAAAACTCAACAAGTATATCAAGACAATTCATCTACCAACATATCAGAGCAATTCATTACAACAAACGGATCAAGGCAATTCATCTAATTAGTCTATAGAAAAAGTTTTTGTTCCCCCTAATTTTTGCACTAAGGACAACTAAACCAGGTTGCAAAAGTTGGGATGTGACAGATCTTCCACCCTTAAAATAATCTCGTCCCGAGATTACTAAGTGTAGAACTAGAGGTGTTGTAAAGTTTAACTAAAGTTAGACTCCATTCTTCTGTAGATGTGCCGCTTTTGAGAGGGTTGCGACTTCAGCTTCTGAGAGACACGGTAGATTCTGGCGGAGAGCAAGCTTCGTGAAGAGGTTGACTACTCCAAGCAGGTGTTGGATCTGTAGTTTTCTTAAGGATCCTAGCGGGGTTCATGATTCTAGGGGAGGTAGTGCAATCCAACGGTGCCCTAACAGAGTCGAAATCTTTTTAGAGTTAGCTTAAAAAAATTAGTGGAAGACGAAGTCTTCCACCCTTAAGATTGTTCAACGGGGGTTCTGGAGACTCAGAGCTTCTAGCACGGGTCTTGTCGGTGCTTCGAGGAATTGATATCTCTCGTCTTGAGTAGAACATCTTCAGAGGGTGATGTGTATTCCATAGCTTCAAGAGGCACTCACGGTGTTTACTAATCCATATAACGCGCGGTAAGTTAGTAAGTCGATGAAGCTCCTGGTTGGTACCCACATGAAGCAGCCACAAAGGTCGTCGAGGACAATCTTCAGCGGACTCATATTGGTTGAGGAGTGAGCGGGTAGATTACACCTAATCTTGGGTCTTGAGGTATCTTCATGAGCTTCACTTGTTGTGGACCAGATGAACCATGTGATGCAGCTTGGCTTTGATGCTAGGGTACTCTCAGCTTGTTAGATGGTGTGTTAGAGGGTGGTTTCAAGAAGATATCCTCGGGGTTAGCGCGATTATACTCTAAGGTAAGACTAAGTTAGTATGTCTTCTCGCAGAGGTCGAGTCACTCTTGAAGGTAGGGGCTTCTGCTTTCTTGGTGTAGTAGAGATGCTCCAACTGATCTTGAAGGTAGTTAGTGCAGATAGGGGTTAGTTTTTCTGAGGGTCGAAAAACGACTGCTAACGGGTTTAAAGCTAGAGTCTTTCGTTAACTTATCCAATTAACTAGAGGTTAGCATTAGAACGGTGAGGTAGATGCGGGTGAAAACATCTTAGGGAGGCTTCCAACGCTAGGTTATCACACTAAGAGTATTTTTCAGGCCGAAGGACTAGGAAAACATACACACAACAAACAAATAAAAGACACTCAAGGCAGCACACCAGGGAACTACAAGCAATCAGCACACCAAACAAGGCACTCTAAATATCTAGGGATACCTAATACGTGAGGGTAGCTCAATCGAAGCGATTGGGTTTGTCCTATCCATCCTATTGGTTTGGGGCTGGTCACATATGTTAACGTCTTCATCTTGTTGATATTGATTTCAACAAGGATTCTCAAAGCAGTTGGTGGTGATGCGGCCGAGTGTTGAGTCGTTGATGTTGAGGCAGAGGCTAAAACTGCGTAGAACTTCTGGTCTCAACATCCCAGGTACGTGAGGTCTTCGGAGGGGTAGCTGTTTAGGAACTCCCAACGTCGACAACTTCTTGTAGCTGGCCTAAAAATTACTAGTCAAGAACTGAGGACTTGATCCCAGACGACTGCAAAAGTGCAAGTCCACGGAGGAACAAGGTTAGCTCCTTGAAAGACTTTGGTGATAACCAAAAACATGGTCTTATCATCCCTATATGCGTTTGACTATGTCGATATCCAATCTCCAATAGCTGCAGTTGGAGATACTTGAGACTTCCTGAAGGATTGCTCCATCTTTGAGTTCGAGTCATCGGTCTGAGTTGGGGTCATCGTCCAATATGTGGGTTTGAAGTGGATGAGACAATAGAGTAAGAATTTTCAAACATTTTTCATAGAGCTGAGAGATAAGAATTTAGAAGCTTTGAGGAAATAAGAGGAGTAGAAGTTATGATTCCGACTAACGAATTCATTTTCGTAAATAGTTTTTATCAAGTACTTATTTCCTAACTAACGTCCATGCTAACTAAGGTCTCCTACAGTCAGGATAGCTCTGATACCAGCTCTGTGGGGACCCCGGACTAACTGTCCGAAATACCCTGTTATGTATACATTTCACGATCCCGTGATCAGTGCGCCGTGAACACATAACCGAACTGATATCAAATTACATCATCCTTTACAAAACGGAATAAGAAAATTACAATGTGGTCACATGACCAACCTTTACATAATAGCCTCGAAGGGCCTAATCTAATCATCAGAGTCGCGGAAACACTTCAATCAGCGTAGAGCCCAAGTCATCAGCCATAACCCTACAGGCAGCTGACTGGGAAGACGTTCCTAGCTTGCATAGACGTCGCCAACTCCTTCTTCATTCGTCGTGTTCCTCCAAGTCTGGCCAAGTAAATAGCCAGGGACAAAGCCGTGAGTACATTTGGAATTGTACTCGCAAACCATCACGAAGGTACTAACAAGATCTAACTACTGAGACAAGGTAGAGAGAACAGTTTCTCTTGTGGATATAGCATGCACAAGAGTATTAGTTTCTCCTGTGGATATAGCGTCCCGGCATCTCAATTGAAGGGGACACTAAGATGGTACTCTGACATCTCTATATCTTTATTGAAGAAGATACTTCAAAAGATAACTATGACCCTCTATATCTTTATTGAAGAAGAGGTAGCATACCGCCATCTCAATTGATGGGGATACTAGGGAAGTCCTATGACATCTCTATATCTCTATAGAAGAAGAGTTCCTCTACATGAAACACTAGGAGAAATCCCCCACTTTGTTTTATTTTCACACGACCATCTCCATATGGTCGACACATGCCTTTCCCGTACCCTTCCGGTACATCCAACACACATTTCCTTTGTAAAGCATTTAACAAAACAAAACTCAAGCCCAGGTTAAGTATGGCCATTTCAACTTGTCCATGACCGCGGACGCGGCTATTCGAATAGTTTTGACTCTGCAGAGTTTGCGCACTTTCCCCACAAGAACAGATAAATCCACCGGGATCATCCCCGGATCGTCATACTAAAGTATGCGAGACTCGGATAATCATTCATAGCCTTTCGTCTGTATCACTTGTCATGAGTCCTTCCCTGCGGGCTTACCCCTTCCTGGCACCCCGGCAGCATACCTCCTTTTGAGCGTATCTCCGGCGCCATGACAGAAGACCCTCAGTAATCGTCCGGCTGCAAGTTAATGCAGTGTATTGCCTCCTTCAGAGCGCAACCCGGTGTCAGAGGTCATTGTGACCCTCCTAGAGAGTTGTGAAGGTGTCTCAAGTCAATTTCAACAAACTACGGACTAAGCCCGTGCCCACTTTGGATAGTGTGGTTGCGCTAGTAAAGTTGGGACGGCGAACACTTATACGCAGTGCTCCTCTCAAAACATTTCACCCACACTTCCTTTGTTTGCCAACAAACAACCATACACCACTTTTCTGAACATCTTTGTCAAGATCCTTTTCTTTCTTAAACCATACACTTGGGTTAGCTCACCCAAGGTTTTCATAAACATTTACAACAAGGTAAACCTTGAGGGGTTCCCAACCTATAGTTTCATGAGTGGAACTAATACAACACCATGACCGGGATGATAGTCTTCATGCCATGAGGGGTATGTGTGAGTGGCATAAAGAGGATCATACTTGCTTAAGGTAAGTGTGTATTATGACAACATAAGAGGGAATATACTTTCAGATTTTTGGTGCTATCTAACCCAATCAATATATAGGGATGAGAATTGACCAAAACCAACACGATTTAGGGAATTAGGCATACTCATCACAATTTAAGAATACACCAAGATCATGACATTGATACCTCTACTCTAGAAGGGGTGTAGTGTGAATCTTGTCCAGAGGTGGAACATGTTCAAGTTAAATATAGAAAGCAAGTTGGATAGCAATGGCCATGATGCCATACACCCAACTAATTACCAAGACCTTGACAAGATAAAACTAATAGAGATATCATGCTTGCATTCAAGCATAGATGACAACAATATGGAGATCATCACACATAGAACCAAGATGCTAATGATAGCAACAAGATGACATCCAAGAGACATCACATCAGAGATCAAAAGATGGCTTGCCTTGGTTGGCTTGTTTGTCCCTAGACTTCTTCAACTCCATCCAATAAGAATTCCAACAATATAAATAATCTCCTCATCCGATTCCACTTCTTCTTCTCTGGAATTGTTCGCATCTATCACCGGAAAATATAAAAGGAACACAATCAATCACATTGCACCAACAAAACAACATTAAACAAACAACAATCAGTAGCTAACCACCTTAATAAGGGCTAACATACAAAACACTTATAGATACCACAAAACAACTTTAAGAGTTTTAATTTAGAAAAACCCATTTATTTACCTAGTAAAGGCATGAGTGCATCACAACTTAGAAATTGCCCTTCTCGGTTAACACCATGGTATAAAACAATTATCCCCTGGTAGATAACATCATAAAGAGGACAAGTGTATTAGTTGGGCATAAAAAACATTCACAATACATTTTCAAACATTTTTGGAAAAGTGGAAATCAGTTTTCCCAATTTAATTTGCTCCCATAACACTACATCCAAAATAGGAAGAAAACCATATACCATATCATTTGAAAACTATAGCAAAACAATAGAGCTAATGTTAAGTTGCAGAGGTTTTGTTTTGCAAGCAAAAAACAAAAGGTTACCCATTTCAAATAAAAAGAGTTGGTCAAGGGTTTTAAATAAACCAAAAAGTTTTGGACCAACAACTCAAGTAGCACATACATGTTAATATCGGTAACCAATATGCATGAACAGAGACTAACAGTATTTTTCCTAGATGGCCAATACTAATACAAGACTAACCCATTTGGAATCACTCAAAACGGATGATCCTACAATTTTAGGACTTTGCTTGAATCTGACTGTACAAAAAACAATATCTGTATGCCAAAAATTGTAGAAAAATCCTAAAAATATGAGGTTAGTTGCATCTGAAAGGTATTGACAATACGGTTCTAGTGCAATTGGTCTCACTTGCAAAATCGTCTGCAAGCTCCTGATCTAAACAGACAAAGTCAGATCTGCCCAGAACTTGATCTGTGAACCATTTTAATTTTAGGTGGTCATTTGAGGTGAGACCAATGGCAAAATGAAGCTACTGGAGAGCGCTTTCACCGACAGTTGAGTTTTCTCAAAAATATTTTGTAAAACAAATAAAATCTAACAAACAGTGTATCTACATGTTTTCAGAACTTTAATTAGTCAGGAAGATCTGTTATAATTTGAGGATGATACCACCGCCAAGTTGTAGATATTTTCATAAGCTAACCGTGGAAATTTGAATCACTCGATTTGGAGCTGTACACGAGTTTTGGTGGATTTTACAAGTTCGTACCAGAATCTGAAACAGCAAGATTACAGAAATTACTGCTAGGTTTTGGACGAATTTGGTCAAGGACTTCAGATCTGAGGATAGGTGAAACTTCTCCATTCTTGGAACAACATGCACCTGTATCAAGATCCAATCTTGTGAGAGGGGAAAAGATAAAGAGAGCTGGTGTCACGCCCCACTTTTGCAACCTTGATTAGTTGTCCTTATTTCAAAAATCAGGGGGAACAAAAACTTTTTCTTCAGACTAATTAGATGAATTGTCTTGATCTGTTTGTTAAGATGAATTGCTTTGATCTGTTGGTAGATGAATTGTCTTGATTTTCTTGTTGAGTTTTGTCTTGAGCTACCCCTAAGAACAACACCCCTAGTGGTAAAACAAACAACTCACCTAATAAAACATATGTGTGACTTAGGAAAAATTGTTTTCCTTTCTACTACGTTAAACTCTTCTCCTGATGGCAACATGAGTGTGCCATTTTATATTCCTCTTTGTGTTACAATCTAGCTCAACCCATCCTTGGTTCAAATCTTTGGATCGTCTACCCCTTACTACAACCATCTCTTGCACTCTAGTCAAAACCCCTAACACATCACTAAATTTGGTTAAGTCCTAAATCTGTTTTTAGGTTCCATTTTGGAGCCCCTGGATTAAGCTACCTCTTGCATCTAAGGCAATGCATATGGTCTTAACTCTACCTTGCCATGAGCACTTCCCAGCCATGTCCTTGCCTTGGACCATATCACTCTCTTACCCACTTATCCTTGATGGTTTTTGAAGCCAAGTCAACCATCTGTTTTGGTAGGCTTAAAAGTTCCCAACTTTGGCAGTTGATCTCTAAGCACCCTCAACTGTTATTGGTAGCCTCACTGCATGGATCTCGTCTATGCAACACCCTCTTCAACCTCCACGTCCTGCATGTCTCAGTCTACCCTTGCAACACATATATCCAACTTGATCTTATACCATATCCAATGTTTCAACTCTAGATCATTTCCTTCACTTTTACCTCTTGTTTTAATCCAAGTTTAATCTTCACAAAACCAAGAGTGGGAATGATGGGTACATTTTGTAGCCACCATCTACCCTTGAGAACACTCCTCCCTAAATTAGTTTTCTTTCCCTCAAGCACCCTATTGTTTTTCCTTCTCTAGTTTTGATCACAAAACTACTTCTTGTTTTATTAAATATTTTCAAGATATTTCTTCAAACAAAACAAAGAACTGAAATGGGTTTTGTTTCTCATCTCATTTCTACCAAGTACTGATTTCTAAAACATTATTTCTTATCTTGCCTTCTTTTTAACAAAGGGCTTGTTTATGGTACATATACCTTTTCTTGTTTACCTTCAAATTGAGAAAACTCTACTTCACTTGAGAAAGTAAGTAGAACATTTTGAACTCCTATGTTCCAACTAGTTCTCTCAACATTTTCAAATTCCATTCCACTTGAGTTCATTCCCAATTGTCCCCAAACAATTGAGGTGTTTCAAATACTTTTCAAATGAGTTCTATTTCAAATGACAACTCTTGCACATCTTATGCACACCTCCGATCTACCACATTGTATTCCCCGATCCTCCAATTCTTGATCAAATGGATGATCATTTGATACTTTCAAATCACTCCCAATTGATCTCTTATTTGTAGAGCAACTTATATTTCATTATGCCTATCTCACTCCTCTATTATTTTCCATCATCACCTTGACCTCATGAATTGATGATGTATGTCAATATATTCATCCTTGTGAGTATATGGATACTTCACTCACCATCTCTCTTAACCTTGCTCTATCATTGACTAAACCACTATCACCACCCATCTACCTTGACATGCTCATCCATTGTTGCATGTGGTCAATCTCAATCTTTTCAATTTTAAATTCAAATGGAAACTTTTATTCATCAACTATGCCTTGGGAACTATCTTCATCATAAGTTGGTCTCAGCCAAAGTGGTGGAGATTATTCTCATGGCACATGTCACCTTCGTACTCCTTTTTATCTATATGTATCCACTCCTATTTTTATCATCATCAAAGTCACTCATTGACATTATCTTCTTAACATCATGTCTTGGTCTATACACATGGATGTTGTGCACCTCTCTTATTGTTCACTTGTGTTTGGCAAAAATGGAGCCGGCCATTGTGTTGGCATGACAATTTCGGCCAGCCATTGTGCTCCTCACTTTCTTCTCTTGCAAGCCTTGCCTCCCAACTACCCCAACAATTAAATGGGCAGCCACCCACCTCAGCCAATCAAAAAAGAGGCAGCCACCCATCCTCCCTCTATATAAGGAGCTTGGCCGGCCACCTCCACTCCCCTTTGCTTCATTCTTTTCACTCTCCACTCCCTCACACTCTCCTCCTCCCCACCACCACGAGCTGCTGCTTCTCCTAGCTACCATGGCCGGCCATGGCCATGGAAATCATCCAAGATGCGGCTCCCCTCCTCCCTCAAGCTCATCCTCACCATGAGAGCATCCCTCTCACTCTCTTCTCCCCTAACCTTTGATGAATCCAGCTCCCTTTCTCTTTTCCCCTCTCACAAGATTGGATCTTGATGCAGGTGCATGTTGGTACAAGCATGGAGAAGGTTGAGCAATCCTCAGATCTGAAACTCTTAACCAAAGTTCGTCCAAAACCTTGCAGTAATTTCTGTAATCTTGCTGTTTCAGATTCTGGTACGATTTTGTAAAATCCGCCAAAACTCGTGTACAGATCCAAATCGAGTGATTCAAAGTTCCGCAGATAGATACTGAAAAGATATACAACTTGGCGTTGGTCTCATCCTCAAATTCGTTACGGATTTACCTAGGTAAATAAAGTTCTTTAAACATGCAGAATCACTGTTTGTTAGATTTGTTCCGTTTTACAAAACCTTTTTGAGCAAACTCAACTGTGGGTGCAATCCCTGTTCAGTACCTTCATTTTGGCGTTGGTTTCACTTCGAATGACCTCCTGAAACTGAAATGGTTCACAGATCAAGATCTGGTCAGATCTGACTTTGTCGAATTAAACCAGGAGCTTGGAAACGAATTTTTTAATGAAACAAATTGGGTAAGAACCAGCTTTTCAATACCTTTCAGATGCAGATAACCTCATATTTTTATGATTTATTTACGATTTTTGGTGAATTAAACATGTTCTGTGTGTTCTGCAGACATGGCTGTTAGCTTTTAAATCACCAAATATCCATTTTTGAACCTAATTGAGTGATTCCAATTCGGTAGGACTACTGGATGTTTTCTTAATCATCTCAAACAAGTTTCAAGCATTTATCTGTTTTGTAAATCCATAGGTAAAGCAAATGGTATAGACATGCAGTAATCTTGTCAATCCATTTGTGAGAGTTTCAGAAACAATTTGAACCCAAATCCAATTGTGTGTGCATCTCTGTTTAAATATCTTTCAAATGCATGTGGTCTCATATTTTTAGGATTTTTCTACGATTTATGGCTTACAGATCTTGTTTTCTGTATAGTCAGATTCAAAGAAATTCCTAAAATTGTAGGTTTAATATTTTTGGGTGATTCCAATTGGGTTAGTCTTGTATTAGTACTGGCCATCTAGGAAAAATATTATTAGTATCTGTTCATACATTTTTGTTGCTGTTAGTAATGCATATGTGTGACATGCATTGTTGAAGCAAAACTTTTTGGTTTATTCAAAACCCTTGATCAACTCTTTTTATTAGAACTTGGCAACCTTTGTTTTATTCTTGAAAAACAAAACCTTTGCGACATAACCAAGTTCTATTGTTTTTCTTGAGTTTTCAAATGGTGTGGTATCTTGCTTGCTTCCTATTTTGGATGTAGTGTTTTGTGAACAAATTAAGTTAGGAAAACTGTTTTCTACTTTTCCAAAAATGTTTGAAAATGTTTTGTGAATGTGTTGGATGCCAAACTAATGCCCTTGTCCTCTTTATGATGTTATCTACCAGGGGATGTTTGGTTTATACCCTGGTGATAACCAAGAGAGGCAATTGCTAAGTTGTGATACTCTCATACCTTTACTAGGTAAATAAAATGGGTTCTCTTAAAGTTGTTTTGTGGTATCTATAAGTCCTTTGTATAGTGGCCCTTATTTTATTGGTTAACTTATGATTGTTGCATGTTTGTTATGTTGGTACAATGTGATTGATTGTGTTCCTTTTATATTTTCCGGCGATAGATGCGCACAATTCTGGAGAAGAAGAAGAAGTGGAATCGGACGAGGATTTTATTTATGTTGTGGGATTCTTATATTAATGGAGTTGAAGAAGTCCAGGGATACATAAGCCAAGGCAAGCCATCTTTTGATCTCTGATTCGGTGTCTAGTTGGATGTCATTTGTTGATGTTCAAAGCACCTTGGTTCTATGTGTGTTGTTCTCCTTAATATTGTCATCTATATTTGGTTGCTAGTGGAGCACTCCCTAGTGGTGATACTCCACTATTGTCTTTGTGATTATGGGATGCATGGTATCATGGACGTGCTATTCCACTTGGTCATCTTGTATGCTCAACTTGAGCATCTTCCCTCTCAAGATAGTAACTTACACCACACTCACCACTTTAGTAATTTAGAGGTATCAATGTCAAGATCTTGGTGTAATTCTCAATTTGAGAGGAGTATGCCGAGTACCCTATTGGAGAGTTGGTTGGATAGTGATTCTACTATCCAAATTGTATAGTTAGTACCACAAATCTGAGATTATATTCCTCTTTGTGTTGTCATCATACATGCATACCTTAAGCGAGTATGATCCACCCATTACTCTTTTTACACCATCTATGGCAAGACGACTCTCATCTCGGCCATAGTGCAATAGTAGTTCCACTCATGAAACTATAGGTTGGGAACCCCTCAAGGCTTACCTTGTTGTAAATGTTTGTGAAAACCTTGGGTAAGTTAACTCTACCCAAGTGTATGTTGTGGAAAGGAAAATGTTTTGAACAAGGTTGTTCGGAGGAATATGGTTGGTTGTTGGCAAATAAAGGAAGTGTGGGTAAAAATGTTTTTAAAGGAGCACTGCGTATAAGTGTACGCCAGCCCAACTTTTATCGCGCAACCACGCTACCCCAACATGGGCACGGGGCTTAGCCCTAGTTTGTTGAAGCTGACATGAGACCCCTTCACAACTCTCTAGGAGGGTCACGATGACCTCTGACACCGGGTTGCGCTATGGAGGAGGCAATACACTGTCTTAACTGATAGTCGGATGATTACTGAGGGTCTTCTGTCATGGCGCCGGAGATACGCTCAAAAGGAGGTATGCTGCCGGGGTGCCGGGAAGGGGTAAGCCCGCAGGGAAGGACTCATGCCAGTGGAGACAAGCGAAAGGTTATGTTCGGGTATCCGTCGTGGCATATGTTATTATGCGGGGATGATGCCCACACGATAGGTATCCGGATAGTTGTGGGGAAAGTGTGCAAACTCTGCAGAGTCAAATCTATTCGAATAGCCGCGTCCGCGGTCATGGACGGGTTGCAAAGGCCTACCTTAACCTGGGCTTGAGTTTTGTTTTGGTAAATGCTTTGCAAAGAAAGTGTTGTGTTGGATGTACCGGAAGGGTACGGAAAAAGGGCGTGTGTCGACCATATGGAGATGGTCGTGGAAAAATAAGACCAAGTGGGAAACTTTTTCCTAGTGTTTCATGTAGAGGAACTCTTCTTTAACAAAGATATAGAGATGTCATAGGACTTCCCTAGTATCCCCATCACCTGAGATGGCGGTATGCTAACTCTTCTTAAATAAAGATATAGATATGTCATAGCTATCTTTTGAAGTATCTTCTTCAATAAAGATATAGAGATGTCATAGTACCACTATAGTGTCTCCATCAATAGCGATGTCAGGATGCTATATCCACAAGAGAAACTGATTCTCTTTCACATGCTATATCCACAAGAGAAACTATTCTTCCTCTCTTGTCTCTTTAGTTAGCATTGTTAGCACCTTTCTTGATGGTTTGCGAGTACAATTCCAATGTACTCATGGCACTAGTAGGAAAAGCCTGATCAGTGGCGCACCAAAAATGGATTCTATGGCGCATGGGAGGTGCGCCACAGAAACGTCGCCACAAAAATAAGCTTTATGTGGTGCACCAGCCCATGCGCCACAGAGTTAACGTATCTGTGGCGCACGTGCTCTTAGGTGCGCCACGAAAAGACTGCGCCACAGAATTGGTTTGCGGTGCGCCACGGAATTTGCTTGTATTATACACGATTTTGTGCTGCCTCCTGTACACATGCGGTTTATAAACAGCAATATACGGATATACAGAGTTATATACAACAACATTCAGATATAATATAAATATCATGTACATTGCACAGATATAACATAGACATCATCATCACATTACTTAGATCCCGATCGAGATACATATATAGTGGCAAGTGTCAAATGTTTTGCATACAACTCTTAATTCATACAAAATTCACAATTTCGAGATACAAAGTAGTCTTCATCCTACAAAGTAGTCTTCATCCGGTTCCTCCTTTGCTCCGTCATCTCTACCCACCGGGCTCGCTTGCATCGGGGTCCTTCATCCAGTTCCTACTATGATGAAAATGGAAGAAAGTGAGACCAACAAGTCCGATGCACAAGAGAAATGGAATAAATGCCTCATACATTGTTGGTCAACACAAATATTAACATTCAGGGACGGTGTAAGTGAGACCAGTCCGATGCACAAGAGATTGATATTTGTGCTATCTTACCGAGCTCACTTACGCCGCTCCCGAGTGTACGGTGACCAAACATTTTAATCATCGGCATTTTGAAAATCTCAAAGCAAATGGAATGACAAAATGGAATAAGTGCCTCATACATTGTTGGTCAACACAAATATTAACATTCAGGGATGGCGTAAGTGAGACCAAGTCCGATGCACAAGAGATTGATATTTGTGCTATCTTACCGAGCTCACTTACGCCACCCCCGAGTGTACGGTGACCAAACATTTTAATCATCGGCATTTTGAAAATCTCAAAGCAAATGGAATGACAAAATAGAATATGTGCCTCATACATTGTTGGTCAACACAAATACTATGGTCAGAAACCATAGTTGCAGTATACACCGCCGTATACTTTGCAGCAGGGCCCCCTTTCCCCGGTCGGCGTTTCGTCAACGGGTGCTTGACGACACAACAACGCCGATCTACATCTCCGGCGCAGAACCACGCCAGTCCCTCGCTGTCCAGTGAACGAGTCCTTGATGCAAAGACCGTGCCGGCCTGCCCAGCATTATGTCGGGCCGTGTTGCCGCGCTTCAAGCCGTGTGTCCCGCGCCCTGCACTGTTCGCCTTCTTGCCCGGTGAACCAATAGGCTGATCGTTGGAATAAGGAAACCGATGACAGCCGGTCGCAAGATTAAATTGCGATCGGCCGTCATCGGATTCCTTATTCCAACGATTAGTCTATTCGTTCACCGGGCAAAAGGCGAAGAGTGCAGGGCGCGTGATCGACACGGCCTGAAGCGCGACAACAGGGGTCGGCATGATGCTAGGGAGGCTGGCACCGTCTTGGCATTAAGGACTCGTTCACGTACTCGGACGGCGAGAGAAGAAAAGTGGTGCTGCGCCGGAGAGGCATGTCGGCGTTGTTGTCTCGTCAAGGACTCGTTCACGGAACGGCGGCCGGGAAAGGGGGGCTCGTCTACAAAGTATATTGCGGCGTATAGGTGACCAAACATTCTAATCATGGGCACTAAAATGGAAGAAAGAGCCAAGTGGTATCTCAACTAGATATCATATGCCTCATACTTTGTTGGTCGAAACAAATATTAACATCCAGGGATGGAGTAAGTGAGGCCAGGTAGGATGCACAAGTTGATATTTGTGCCATCACACCAAGCCTCACTTGCTCCACCCCGAGTGTACGAGTGATCGACCAACCATCTAATCATCGGCAAGTACAAAAACACCAACAAACCAGCAACCATGGTGACATAAGTCAAGATGCTCAAACACACATAGCATGCATGGAGCAGATGCTCCAAAGGGATTATTCATCACTTGGTATATAGACCAAGTGATGCTGGCAAAAGAGAGGCCAATCAAGAACCAGTAAATCCAGTAAGTGATAGATATGCCTAAACAAGCAACAACACATAGCATATCCCAGCTAACCAGATGAGACAAGTCTTGGTAGCCAACTGAATCACCTAGCACCACCTAGCCTTTTAAAACCATCAGAAACAGTCGTTTTTCTTCAAAGGATACCAAGTGGCACTCATTTACATGATCCCCTACTGTGGATATCTCTATTTTCATCAAAGCCAACAAGAAATAGAAATTTATCATTACTCAGTTGAGTTCAAAACAAAGCTGGGGTACCATAAGGGATTATTCATCACTTGGTATTAACCAAGTGATGCTGGCAAGAGAGAGGCCAAGCCTGAGCTAGTCAATCCGAGTAGAGATGGATATGCATAAGTAAGCAAGAACACATAGCCTATCCAAGTTAACCGAGATAAAACCAACCTTGACGACCAACTTAATAACCTAGCATCACCTAGTCTTTTAAACCATCAGAAACTTCCCATTTTCTTCAAAGGATACCACAGTGGCATTCATTTACATGATCCCCTACTGTGGATATCTCTATTTTAGCATACCATAAGCTCACAAGAATCCATCAAGTAAATATGTACAGAGACATAGCAACAGCCATGTCAAACACAAGCACATAGGGTGGAATAACAATGTTTGGTCATCATTTAATCATAGACCAAGTGAAGCCTGGTACAAATGGCAAGGACCAGGAATTTGACCAACTCAAGTCACCATGGTTATGCCAACCAATTGAATAGTAGCATCTTCCAAATGCAACTAGGAAGGAAACCATCCCAGATGATTTACCAAGCCAGCGAGTTCATGATCGCAAAGGCCAATTCAACCACCAAACCATCCAAACCACCAAGCCTACACACTTATCATTACCCAACAGGATTCAAAATGAAGCTAGGGTCCCCAACAATAGTTGGCATCCATCTAGCTTAAGTAAATACGAGTAATAGAATCATTATCGCAAAGTAGTTCATCTCAATTATCTACATTAACAAGATAAAGTTTCACAGATAAATGAATTAGTCAATCTGCTAGGCAACGAGGATGCTTGGCAAGCATCATGCATCCATTCATATGCTTTTCAAAGCATAAGCAACCACCAGTACATGGTGAGAAGCTATACAAATCAAGCAACAACACGAGTATATCAAGCAACATGCATAGATAGAGAAAGTAGTAAGTAATTATCAACCAATTGGTGATCAAATGATCACCGGAGCTTGCAAACACAAGCCATAGGGGCAGCGAGAGGAGGAATTAAGAGGGAGAGGAGGGGAGGGAGAGAGAGCACCGATGGCGGGGGTGGAGGACGAGCTTGAAGATGACGGCGGGGGTGGAGGAGGCGGCGGATCCTCCACCTTGCCGCGACGGCGGCCCCTCCTCGTGGCGGCCCCTCCTCGCCGTAGGGGCAGCTTGTGCTGCAGGTGGCGGGGATGGGAGGACCGCGGCGGCATGCGCCCCTCGCGGAGGAAGGCGGCGGCGACGGCGGCAGCGACGACCATGGAGGATCCAGGCGACCACGGAGGAAGGCGGCGGCGGCGGATCCAGGCGACCACGGAGGAGAGGGGAGAGGGGAGAGGGGAGGAATCCTCCAGGCGACCACGGAGGAAGGCGGCGGCGGCGGATCCAGGCGACCACGGAGGAGAGGGGAGAGGGGAGAGGGGAGGGGCTCGGGAGGGGAGAGGTGAACAGGCGGGGGAGGGCACGGGCGAGATGATATAAGTCCCTTAATTCTGTGGCGCACCGGAGAAGGTGCGCCACAGAATCAACTACTTCTGTGGCGCACCAAAGCCAGTGCGCCACAGAAAGAGTTATTTCGTGGCGCAGCACGACATGTGCGCCACGAAATACCTACGATAATAAATGGTGGTGGCAGGATGTGGGCCCCACATAGTTTACGTGGCGCACTACCCAAGCGTGCGCCACAAAATTAAGCTATTTACGTGGCGCACCCGGAATGGTGCGCCACAAAATAATATTACGTGGCGCATTTTTAGTGGTGCGCCACGAAATAAGCTCCGCCTATAAGGGTTTTCCTACTAGTGCGGCTTTGTCCCTGGCTATTTACTTGGCCAGATTTGGAGGAACACGACGGATGAAGAAGGAGTTGGCAACGTCTATGCGAGCTAGGAACGTCTTCCCAGTCAGTTGCATGTAGGGTTTATGGCAGATGACTTGGGCTCTGCGCTGTTGAAGTGATGATGCTACTCTGATGTTTAGTTAGGCCCTTCGAGGCTATTATGTAAGTATTGGTCATGTGACCATGTTGTAATTTTCTTATTCCGCTTTGTAATGGATGGTGTAATTTGATATCAGTTCGGTTATGTGTTCACGGCGCATCGATCATGGGATCGTGAGCTGTATACATAACAAGGAATTTCGGACAGCTAGTCCGGGGTCCCCACAGCTGGATTCATCTAGGGTTAGGGGAGAAGAGAGTGAGAGGGATGCTCTCATGGTGCGGGGGCTTGAGGGAGGAGGGAGAGCTTCATCTTGGAGAGCTTTTCATGGCCATGGCCGGCCAAGGTAGCTAGAAGGAGCAGCATTTTCGTGGGAGAGAGGTAGGAGAGGGATGGGAGGGAGTGGAGGAAGGAGTGGAGAGTGGAAAAGTGAGAGCAAGTGAGGAGGGGGTGGGCTGCCAAGCCCCTTATATAGAGGGAGAGGGGTTGGGCTGCCTCCTCATTGATTGGGTTGGTTGGGAGGTAGCCTCTTCATTGATTGGGTTAGTTGGGAGGCTGGCTTGTGGGGGAAGAATTTGACCCAAGCTAAAATTATTAGTGGCATGGGGAAGGGACAAAAAGTGAGAGGCTTCCCAAGGTGGAATAATTATGTGAGAGAGATGGAAATGGAGAGGCATGATGCATGTATGCCATGGCATGGCCGGCCACATATTTTTGGCCATGCACAAGTGATCAACAAGAGAGCATTGCTACACATGCATGACACCCAAGGTTGAGTGCCTCACAAATTACTAAAATGGTGGCCTAAAAAGATATAGAATTTTAGGCAAAGTGATACTAATGCACAAGGGTGCTAAAGTAGATGGTGGTGGCATTCTGACCTGATAAAAGATGTGTCCAAGAGATGATGGTGGTGATGGTGATTTAGACAATGGTAGAGCAAGGCTAGGAGAGATGGTGAGTGAAGTAACCATATACTCACAAGGATTAATATGGTGACATAAATCATCAATTCATGATGTCAAGGTGATGATGGAAAATAATAAAGGATTTAGATGGGTATGATGAAATATAAGTTGCGCTTCAAATAAGCGGTCAATTGGGAGTGGTTTGAAATACTCCCTGAGTCTAGGGTTTTGTTGAAGGGAGTCCACTTCAATGTATCAAATGATAATCCATTTGATCAAGAATTGGAGGGTGAGGGGATACAATGTGGTAGATCAGTGATGTGCATAAGATGTGCAAGGATTGTCATTTGAAAAAGAATTTATTTGAAAGGGATTTGAAACACCTCAATTGTCTAGGGACAATTAGGAATGAACTCAAGTTGGAACATAGGAGTTCAAAATTTTCTACTTACTTTCTCATGTAAAGTAGAGTTTTTCTCAAATGTAAAATAGGCAAGAGGAAAACAAGAAATGGTATAGGTACCATAAACAAGATTTTTGTTAAAAAGAAAGCAAGATAAAAAATAATGTTTTAGAAATCAATACTTGGTAGAAATGGGATGAAAAACAAAAAACCATTTCATTTCTTTGTTTTCTTTGAAGAAAATATCTTGAAAAGATTTAATAAAACTAGAAGTAGTTTTTGTGATCAAAACTAGAGAAGGAAAAACAAATGGGGGTTTTGAGAAAGAAAATCTAATTTAGGGAGGAGTGTTCTCAAGGGTAGATGGTGGCTACAAAATGTACCCATCATTCCTACTCTTGGTTTTGTGAAGGTTAAACTTGGATTAAAATAAATACAAGAGGTAAAAGAGGTAGAGGTGATCTGAGGTTAAACATTGGATAGGGTACAAGAGAAAGATGTAGAAATGGGTAGATGATCCCAAGTATTGAATCAAGGATGGTTTGAGCTAGATTATACCACAAAGAGGAATTTTGAGAAGGCACACCCATGTTGCCATAAGTAGAGGGGTTTGGTGTAGTAAGAAAGAAAACAATTTTTCCTAAGCCTCACATGTGTTTTATTAGGTGAGTTGTTGGTTTTACCACTAGAGGTGTTGTTCTTTTGGGTAGCTCAAGACAAAACTCAACAAGCAGATCAAGACAATTCATCTACCAACATATCAGAGCAATTCATTACAACAAACAAATCAAGGAAATTCATCTAATTAGTCTATAGAAAAAGTTTTTGTTCCTCCTAATTTTTGCACTAAGGACAACTAAACCAGGTTGCAAAAGTTGGGGTGTGACAATGAGAGTCTAAATTCTTGTGTATTTGATCCCCTTTTGGTTTTGTGAAAAATATGATGGTAGATGGTAGACCGAAAGGGGTGTGTTGGGTGCATGAAACATTCCATTAATATATGGAATTTATGGGGTGTTTGGTTCTCTAATTAAGAGTTGAGCCAATTTGGGAGGAAAACAAAATAAGCTAGTTTTCTGAAGTTCTTGAGAAAGACAAGATAGAATTTTGGAGTTCAAAATATTCTACTTGCATAGCAATGCGAAGTAGGGGTTTCGTTATATAAAACCCGCATTAAATGGCATGAATGACACCCATACCACTACATGCCTCTTTGTAACTAGAAAATAAGATAAATAAAATAATTTTCTAGAAATTATTTTTAACATGGAACAAATATGATAAGACTATTTTGGTAGATCAAAAACTCTCTCACTCATCTCGGTAGAAAAAGGTCCATGGCATGCTCACATGTGTTGAGGTGAGGAGAGTGAGGTAAAGGCAAGGGAAGGAATTATTGGAAGAAAAAATAAGAGTGAGGAGGAGTTGGCTAGGGCATGGTCTAAGTGACCACTTCTTAGCTTATGCCCAAATTCAGATTGTTGGCATGGACACCCTCATGTGATAAAGGTCAAGACATATATACACTTGAAATGATGGTATTAGCAGAAGGCTAGGAAAATTCCCAAGATAATATTTTGGTAAGAAAAGAGAAGAAGAAGAAGAAGAAAAGAGCTAAATGAATAGGAAAGTGATCTTAGGAGATCCAAACCAATCACTGGGTGTACTTCTAGACTTAGGGTTTTAGTGAAAATTTAAATTCCCACATGAAAATAAAAAGGAGAGTTAAAACACTCGGAATTTTAGGGCTTTGGGGTTGGTGACTAAGTGAATTCTCAAAAAGAGTTTTACGCACACATCATGGCAAGGAAAACAATCAGACAAGCATTAAATAGAAACAACCTACCAAAATGTAATGTTGGTAGAACTTTTTTTGTTGGTCCTAAATTTTGCATTAAAAAAAGAAACCTAGGTGTAAAAAGTTGGGATGTTATAGCATCAGCGGTAGGAATGGTGCTCCGCGACCATTGTGGGGAGCCAATCTTTGCAGCGTGTCGAAATCTGCCACATTGTAATGACGCCACAGAAGCATAAATTATTGCCATTGATCGAGGAAGGCCTACCACTGGCCTTGCATTGGACGCTGCTGAAGGTTAAAGTTGAATCTGACTAAACCAAAGTTGTGGAGATGATCAGGGAATCCTTGCCAAACACCACTACAAGAAAAACCTTCCATAGAGACAGTTTACTAGAGACACTTCCTACTTTGCCTCTTTAAAAATCGCATTAAGACACTTTGCATGTTGTAGTGGCACTTTTTGAGACACTTCAGAAATAGTCTCAAATTTAGGGACGTTAGTTGAGGCATTTCTATAAGGGATTGCGATTTCCATTCTATAGACAACTTATGTGACACTCCAAAGTGTCACAGATTATTTATCAAGAGGAAATCCATGAAACACTTCATTGTATGTCTTTACTTTTTATCTAGAGGCAATGTTTGAGGCATTTTTCTTGTTCTCTAGAGACATTTTTTTCTATGTTTGGTTCACGGTGGGCAATACTAATTTGAAATTTGTTCCAAGTATCAACATATACTTGTGAAAGGTTGAGATAGTTAATGGAATAAGTCTTAATCATTAAGGTCATGAGTTCGAGTATTGCTTTTCACACGGTTTTCTTACATTTATTTACTCTAGAGACACAATATAATGCCTCTTTTATGTCTTCTAAAATGTAAAGACATTATTACTATTGTCCTAACGACATAGAGACACGGCCCGTCGTGACAGTTTTGAGACAATATGGAAAGTGCCTCTATAACCACGTAAGAGCATTTTAAGTGTCTCTACTAGACCAAAATAGTGTCACTACATGCCAATTCTCTTGTAGTGCACCTCGGCTTACGCGTTCGAAATTAGTGTTATTTGTGATTTACTTAGGGTAGGGAAAGAGATGCTTGTATTGTTAAAGTTAGCCATGAACTATCAAGACTAGGTAGAATTCAGGGTAGAACAGAGATTTGGCTTAGGGACATGCCCTGGTAGTTGCTGCGGCGATTGCCTTTGATTGTAATCCTACTTTGGCTTAATATATTCTCTTTCCCCCGCAAAAAATTTCCTTACGGTAAGGTGTGACACGGGACAGGGGAACTAGAACATAAGTTGTCGAGAGAGCAGTGGCCAGTGGAGGTCTTAGGCTGGGAATGAAAGAAGAGGCCAGAATCTAAATCTGCTTCTAGTGGCTGACATGCATAATTTCTCACGATTTTCTCCGGCTTCTTGAGTATTCAACGTGGTAGAGGTACCATTACAAGCATCTTCCCCTAAATGGTGTTGGTGGGATGGAAAGTGGAAAAGTACAACATGGATCGATCGAGCAAAGATGAAAACAATTGTTTTGGCCCGCGGAATAAGACCAAAGCACCTTTTTCGATGTAAGACGCAATGGGATGGATGAAATATGAGAGCAGATAGCAGAGCCGGGCTGTGGCGTCTCGTGAAATATGAGAGCTAGATCTGAATCTCATTCGATTGGCTCAGGTGACGATTTGGTCTTTTTATCCTACTATATATATTCAAAACCATTTCACCAGTATCTCCTAAGATAATATGCAAAGTCATGAAACTTAAATTACGATGTGTGTCTAGTTGTGCGTGATGAAAAAATGAAGAAATGAGGCAGAAGCACTCGTCTAATGAAACACGAACCAACAGAATGAAGATCTTTCGATCTGAGACCTCGGGGCCTGGTCCGTTCAACATCGATGGTGTACTGCCAGCTTCAAAGGGTTAGTGTGGTCTGGCAAGCGGTGGCGATGAGGTGTGGCCGGAAAGCAGGGACGATGTGGGTGTTGGCTATGGATATATATTTTTGGCGAGCGGTCGCCAGATCTAGGGTTCATTGAATTGGTAAGAACGTACGTGTCAGCCTCGGCCATGTGTGGCTTGGCAGTGCAATTGACTTGACTATTGGCCTATTGGGTTCTAGTTACTTTAACACCCTTTACCTTACACTATGTCCATGCAAAACAGTGTTGTGATCCCCATGGGTAGAAGAGGAATTTAAATAGTTGTATGCAATTTCACCCACCCGCCAACAAAGACTGCAAGAGATATAAATCTTTTTGAAACATTTCAGACAGGTGGGTCCTCAGTAAGCGGGGCATATAATTCCCCACTGCGACTCACACCCTTATTTGGGCCTTCCGAGCGGCCTATAGATACCCACCAGAGAAGCCCATTTAGATGTAACTACGTTTTTTGAGTGGAATTTAGAAGTAACTACTTATGTCGAGCTCTCCACACAGCTATTTTAGCTTATAGTGCTAACTGGTCGGCCTGGAAAATACGTCCTAGTCAGCCTATTTTTGTATTCTAAAGCCAAAGAATGACATCCATTGTGGGGAATAGGAAAAGATGTTCTAAATATCCCGATGTGTTAATTTTTTTCCCATTTGAAGAATTTATGTCTAAATATCGTTCAAGAAAGATAGAAAGATAGTCATGTCAGCAAATAAGGCCTTTCACAACGCATTGGCTCGCACGTTACCCTAGCTAGGTAAGATACGCCAGTACTACTCCAATGCATTGTCTCTTAGACTGCTCATAGTGGGGGTAACATAGGTGGTAACATCACACGTCTCAAGGCATTTTGGTGACATGGCATGACAATAAAAGAAAAGAAAAAGTGTGAGGTGGTAACTATCTATGTTACCATAACATCACACATCCCAAAGCAATATGAGTCTACAACATAATTAATGACACATTGCATGAAACCACATCTTAGTTACTACCCACTATGGAGATAGTAACTTAGACTAGTAACATGACATATGTTACTAGACTAAGTTACTCTCCACTATGAGCAGCCTTAAGCATTGTATCTACATTTAATGATTTTTGGGACATGCATGCATGTGATTGGGCTATGATCGATTGTATTTTGCATACGGTTCCGTGCAAGTGCAGTTTTTTAGCTAAGACTGCTCATAGTGAGAATAACTTAGCTAGTAACATCACACACTCCAAAGTATTTTGGTGACATTAGTGTATCACAGAGAGGGAGGTGGTAACTAGCTATATATACTACCTCCATCCCAAGGCTTAAGGCTTATATTTTTTTTGGAAAAGTCAAAGCAAGTAAAGTTTGACCAAATTTTTGGAATAATCTATCAATAAATATGATATTTTGTAGATAGCACATGAAAATATATTTAATTATCCATCTAATAATATTAATTTTGTATTTGACATGTTAATGATTTTTTATAAAAACTTAGTTAACCTTAACATAGTTTGATTTTCTGAAAAAAATATAGGCCTTAAGCCTTGGGATGGAGGTAGTATATGTTCACAACGAGAAGTAGCATGCACTAGTATCATGCATAGGATACTAGTTTATGATACCACCTCTATAATGTATAGTATATATAATAAGGCAGTATCATAATTTCAACATATTTAATGTTTTGTTGAATCTCAATGCAAATTTGTGTACATAATGTATTTGGCATCAAGTTTTCTAGTTTTATGTGCTATGATACAGTTCCCACCTCTCTCCTCGTTAATTATTTTTGTGGCACATCAGATTTTTGCCAATATGGTACACATGATACTAGCTATATATATATATATATATATAGAGAGAGAGAGAGAGAGCAGGACTACTCTAGAACCCCCTTAAGAGTGGTTCTAGAATAGCTATTCTAGAACCCCCCTAGGATGTTGCAGACTAGCTATTCCACAACCCCTCTTTAAAGACATTCTAAACCCGACACAAACACGTGCGCCTCCCAACCCCACCCCACCTCCCGTTGACCCCACACCACACCACCTCACCGACGCCGACCAAACCTACACCACCTACCGCTGACCCCACCCACCCCCCATCGACCCACCCCACCTTTCGTCGACCCAACCCACCTCCCACCTCCCGCCAGGCCCACACCACGTACCTCCCGCCGGCCCCATACCGCCCACCTTCCAGCGACCCAACCTAGCCTCCCAATGACCCCACCCGCCCCACGTCCCGACGTCCCACCCCACCATACCTCCTGCCGACTTATCGCCGACCCTTCCCCAAGACACACCCCACCAACCTCATTTTTTAAAGTTCACATTTTTTGGAGCTCCGCTTCATTTTTTTGAAAGTTCACTTCATTTTCTCGGAATTTCACTTCAAATGTTTTGGAAGTTCACTTCATTTTTCTGAAGTTCACCTCATTTTTTTCGGAAGTTCACTTCATTTTTTGGAACTTCACTTCGTTTTTTCGAAAGTTCGCTTCATTTTTTCGGAAGTTCACTTCCTTTTTTGTAAGTTCACTTCTATTTTTTG